>NW_022196915.1:87753779-87765381 GCF_008632895.1 Mastomys coucha | reverse complement strand
TAGAAATTTGTTGACTGTCATCCAATGGTCTCTCTAATTTGGTAATTGGAGAAATAGGTCCAACATTGGACAATCCATATACACTTTCTGCTTGTTTGTGACAGTGTCTTGCTGTGTACCACATAACAGTCTTGAAATCATGCTTCTCCTATCTCAGCCTCGCTATTAGTAGGATGTTTATTTGATGTTTTTACACCATACTATGTTTTTCAGAACAGCTTACTTATTTCAAAAGTATTTATACAGCCAAAAGAAGTGTAGACAATTAACTTGGGAGATGGCTTATAAGAGAACAACAAAGAGTGAGACTGAATGCTTTGCTTGACGTTTGTAACTATTGTATCAAGTTTGAAGAAGAGGACTTTATAAATTACTCTTTCTCTGAGATGTATACTTTTCCAAATTATCACAGCCAATGAACCAGATTCTTACCCTCACCTACTGTCTGTGCCACCCTCTAAGTAGAACCATTGTTCATTGAAACAGTTGCTGAATGACTTTATGGATAGACCGTCTTAATACACACACCATTTCTTGAATGAATGTATCCTGTTCTCTGTGGGCTGAGAATGAAGTCACTCACTCAAGTCAAATAGCTTTGACCATAGCAGGAAGTCTGTATCCAAAAATCATGCCTACAATTCATTCCTTGGCGCAGCAGAACTGTCAACTCTCAGATTAGCTACGATGGAAGCAAATCACCAATCCTTTGGTGATGTGAGGGTCATTGAAGTACAGCCTTATTACAAATCCAATGTCTAAAAGTTGTTCTTATTTGGGGCTTGTACCACAGTAAGGGCCAAGATTTTAAGCTCTACTAAATACAAAACAAACAAACAAACAAACAAAAGGACTTTATATATTTATGTTCATTTAAAAAATATTAGTAGTGATGTATTATTTTAAAATATACAGTTAATATGTTTGGAGTTATTTAAAATTTCTATTGAGCAAAACATATGTGTTTTCATTATTGCTGTAGACAAGTGTCTACATAAGACTGTTAAATTGATTGTTGTTTTATATCAAACAACTTTTATAATACTCATTTTTATTGTTATAATATTTTATAAATTTTAAAGAATATGACAAAAAAAGGTATTGTAGGTATTGAGGGGGGTTCTCTGGGAGGAGTTGGGGTACAAAAGGGAAACAAGAATGTGATTTAATTCTAATTACTTAAAATATGTTTTTAAATGTTAACAAATTCAGATAAATTGAAATCATGTATCTTTTCTCATCATAATGCAATAAAACTTAAGTCAATCAATCAATCAATCAATCAATCAAAAAGAATGGGGATTCCAAAAGGCTGATAGAGAGAGGATTGCTCGCACTGTCTGTGTAGTTATGAGATATCATGTGTGTGGAGCAGTTTCGTGTTTCTTGCTGACTGGGCTAAAGAATGCTCAGATGTCTGGTGAAGTGTTCCAAGGTGCGTCTTCGGGAATGCTATGGAACTGATGTGCAACTGAACATCAGGAGCCTCCTTAAGATCAACATTCACCAATCTCCTGTGGTATCTGAGTAGAACAAAAAGGCAGAGGAAGGGACACTTGGCTGTGTCTAAGAGTCTTCGGCCTTTGGGCTCTAGGACTTAGACCATTCAGAGAGCCATTAGCAAGGATGCCCACAACTCTGTTATATTACCAAACTTCCTGGTTCTTCAACATTCTGACAGCATATTACAGGTTTCCCATTGACTATAGTTTATTCCCAAGCTGCGTTTTGAGTCCTCAAGCATGCACTCAGTTAGGGATACCTGCCCGTGGATATTACCAGCCTGGCTGTGTCTGAGCCACTGAGATTAGTTCTTTCAATTGTTTCAAGCCTGTAGGTGCTTAGAAGAGTATTTGGCAGTATAGATTTCTGAGAGTATTGGAAGGAAAATTATCATTACAAAATGTTTTCTATGTTCTTTCACTATATGGGCAGTTAAAGAAGAATTTGGAATTGGTCTGGGAATGCAACTTTACTTTTTTGTGCTTAGCATTTTGCTTCTTTCATGTGTAGTATATATTTTATATTTTCAGATTTATTTTATATAGGTTTGCTGTTTGAGTGTATTTTCATCATGTTTGAAAGCTAGGTTTCAAATTAGGTATAGTAAATAATCAACTACAGGAAGATAACTTAATGTTTAAGTTGGCATGAACTCACTAAAAGTTTTTTAATGAATGTGGTTGTCATATTAGAGCTTTAACTTCATGTTACTATATTGTGCATAAACAATAAATAATTCATTTTTGATTACTGAATCTCTAATTATTTCAATAGTATATATATATATATATATATATATGAAGAACAGCATTTCTATGAGTTATATTATCTTTGATTAATAGACGAAAGTAGCATTTATTTATTTATTGGGTATTTTATTTATTTACATTTCAAATGTTATCCCCTTTCCCAGTTTCCCCTCTGTAAACCCCCTATGACACTCCCCTCCCCCTGCTTCTATGAGGGTATTCCCACACACATCCACCTACTCCTACCTTACTACCCTGCTATTCCCCTACAGTGGGGCATTGAGCCTACACAAGACCAAGGGCCTCTCCTCCCACTGATGCCAGATAAGGCCATCCTCTGCTACACATGCAACTGGAGCCATAGATCCCTCTATGCATATTCTTTGGTTGTTGGTTTAATCCCTGGGAGCTCTGGGAAGTCTGGTTGGTTAATATTATTGTTCTTCCTTGAACTCATTAAAAGCAGATAAATTGTTTTATTTAACAAATGAGTATGTCTGTACTCATAATTTAGAACAAGGTATTATATATTAAAAGATGCAAACATATGCATACTTTCCCATGAAACATGAATGGTATGCTAGCTTTATTTCTATTAAAGTTCTTTTACATAGACCTACACAGGTGCAGCAAGAATTACCTAATGTCCTTCCAAACTTAATTATTTGTAAATCATATCTGATTTTTTCTATTAAAATGTGTATTATTTTTAAATTATGTGTATTTATTTATTTATATGTATGTATATTCAATATCAATTATTCCTAAATTATATCTGAACTTTTTCTATTAAAATTTATTTTCCTTTTAAATTACAAGCATGTATGTTAAAGATCACAAGCTTTTCATTATTAACTTCAATTGCTGAACTCTTTGTTTAGTTAAAAATTATCATAAGTTTCAGTTCACATTAACACACACACATGCAAACACACAAATTACTGTGAGAAAATTCACCCAGAATGGCATACTTTATCTTTTAATGTTCCTGTATTTTCCTGTATCTAGGTCATGCCTGCTGAACCATGATGCATACTGTTGAACTGAATTACTAAAATCTTACAGCATAGAACCTCAGATCTGTAAATGGCAATTTTAAATTTGGACTAGATCAAAGTCTGCCCTTTGCATTCATCTGAAGACTTAGATTTTTATTCTTTGTGACAAGAGGTGTCTGGGATCCACCCACTCTCCCTCAAGTGTCTCCCTCTTGAAAGGTATGGGAATGTCTTCTAGTCATTTACAGACCCTTATCATAACCAGGGGCTTTACAAAGGATCACCCTGAGAATTGCAGTGAGAGTCAGTGTCACCTGCCTTTGGAATGACTTCAAGTGCTGTTGTCTTATTGTGAGACTAAAGGTCCCCAGAAGATATATCCAAATATTCATTTCAGAACTTTCATAGGTTATGAAAGACTCAGTAAAATAATTTTATTGGATAATGTTGAATCCAATGAATTAAGCAGTAATTGATAAACAATAATTCTTTTTATTATAGAACCATTTAAAAAGAACAATCCTGAAGGGTAGTGGAAACCTACTAGAAGATACCAGCACTTCTTGTGTGTGAGCCTCAACTTGACCTAAGCTACTTATTTAAGAGATAAACCACTGGGCATGCTTATGAGGGAATGTCTGAATTAAGTTAGCTTGGACATGCCTGTGTAGGATTATCTGTATTATGTTGACTGAAGTAAAGACCTGCGTTAGCTGTAGATGGCACCATCTCATAGGCTGTAATTTGAGACTGTATGATAGTTTCCTGAGAAAGAGCTTTTGTTCCATTATTCTTGCTTTGTGTGCACGTTTTAAGACCAGTTGCCTCTTCCAGAGGCTATGACTATACTAACAGTATAGGCTCTACCCTTGAAACATATGAGTTGAAATAAACACTTTTTCCTCAAATTCCTTTTGTAATGGTTCCTTGACATAGCAAAGAAACAAATAACTAAAACATCAGTTAAACTTCCTCAGTCTGAATTCTCATAAGAAAGTGGAACATGAAATTATTAATGTCAATGGGATCCAAACTTCCTATGACTTAATTAAATAAGACAAGAATAAACAAAGCATTGAGTTTTGTGTTAGTTAAAATAATATAAATACACAGATTGACATTTGTTGTCACAGAGATAGCACCAACTTTAGGAGGAAATGTTTTAGCAACATTTCAAATTAAATGTTTGTAAAGAACCATAGTAGTATAGCAAATATAAATGTACATCTACATAACTAATCCAAACAAATAAGAAACATAGCTATGTACATAGAGATGGTTAATGTAATGAAACTTCCACTCAGAAAGAGGCTTACTCATCCCACACTGAAGGATATAATTATTTTCCCAAACTAGGATATCTGGCTTTCACCATGGAATCACATTAAAAATCAAATACAACATATGAACAGGAAGGCCTAAGTCCAGCCTGTGTATGCTCTTTGGTTGTTGGTTCAGACTCTGAAAGTCCCAAGGGTCCAGGTTCACTGACTCTGTTAATCTTCCTGTGGCGTTCCCCTTCAGGACCCACAATTCTTCTCCTATTCTTCCATAAAAGTCCCCAGGCTCAGTCCACTGCTTGGCTGTGAGTGCCTGCATCTGTCTGAGTCAGCTGCTGGGTGGAGCCCCTCAGAGGACAACATATTCCTGTCTGCAAGCACAACAGAGTAACATTAATAGTGTTAAGGATTGGTGCTTGCTCATGGGATGGGTCTCAAGTTGGTTCAGTTATTGTTTGGCCATTCCCTCAGTTTCTGCTCCCTCTGCTAAGCTTGCATTACTTGTAGATAGGATTGTAGACAGGATAAATTTTGGATTGAAAGTTTTGTGGGTGGGTTGGTGTCTTCATCACTCCTCTGGGGTTCCTGGCCAGATACAGGAAGTGATTTCTTCAGGTTCCATATACTCAATGTAGGGAGTCAAAGCTGAAGTTATCTCAATTGATTCTCCAGTGCCTCTTTTATCCCAGATCTCTGTGTCATCCTGGAGATACCCCCACCTCCTCCCCTCTGTCAGTTGCAAATTTCCATTCATTATCATGACCATTTTTGCCATTTAGATGGTCCTTCCTCACACCAGACCCTGAATCCTTCATTCCACTCCCCATAGCCCCTCCATCTCAGTTTCATCCCTCTACCTGCCTCTCATGACTATTTTATTCTTCTTTCTAAATGAGATTCTATCTTTCTTGCTTGGGCTTTCCTTCTTGTTTAGCTTTTCTGGGTCTATGGAGTATAACATACTACCTGTATTTTATCTCTAATGGTTGAGAAGCATTTAAATAAATGTTCAACATCCTTAGTTATCAGGGGAATGCAAACCAAAACAACCCTGAGAGTCCACCTCACACTAGTCAGAATGGCTACGATCAAAAACTCAAGGAACAGCAGATGCTGGTGAGGATGTGGAGAAAGGGGAACACTCCTCCATTGCTGGTGGGATTGAAAACTGGTGCAACCACTCTGGAAATCAATCTGGTGGCTCTTCAGAAAGTTGGAAATATTTCTACCTGAAGACACAGCTATACCACTGGTGGATATATACTCAAGAGATGTTGCACCAAACTGTAAAAGCTAAATCATACAAAAGCCTAGAAAATTATTGCTTTGTTTTAAGTACCATTGTACTGGCTAGTTTCAAGCTGGAGTTATCACAGAGAAAGGAGCCTCCCTTGAGGAAATGCCTCTAGGCAGCCCAGCTGTAAGGTATTTTCCCAATTAGTGATCAAGGTGGAAGAGCCCATTGTGGGTGATGCCATCCCTGGGCTGGTAGTCCTGGGTTTTATAAGAAGGCAAGCTGAGAAAGCCAGGAGAAGCAATCCAGTAAACAGCATCCTTCCATGGCCTCTGGACCAGCTCCTGCCTCAAGTTCCTGCCCTGTGTGAGTTCTTATCCTGACTTCCTTTGGTGATGAACAGCAATGTGGAAGTATAAGCTGAATAAACCCTTTCCTCCCCAACTTGCTTCTTGGTCATGATGTTTTATGCAGGAATAGAAACCCTGACTAAGACAACCATTATAAATAATACTGAGATAGTAGGTAGACAGAAATTGAAGACAAAGAAAATAAAACAGAAATAAGAGAAAAAGACATATGAAGATTAATTTAAAGGCAAGAGCAGAAAAAAATGGATTTAAAAATAATATTTACAATAACTCCAGATCATTGTGGTTCTTTGGGAGGGAAATGACATTTAACATTTCTGCCTTCTCAACCTCATTCTTTAAAGGTTGGCTTGGTGATATTTTCCTTCCTGAAGTCTAAGTTCCACTTAAAGTATAATTTAACCAAAGACAAAACCATTCAATGCCAAGGACAATTTCAATGTTTGAGATCATTTTATTTCAGGGAGATAAAATAATACATATTAGATTATAGCAATTTCTTATTTAGCCCTGTTGACAGTTATTGAAATTTCTATTAAGTGTCCTTTTTATAATATTTGGGGAAATCATTATGAATTTTCTCATGTACATCTCTAGAAACAGGTTGACTGCATTCCTTTGAAATGGCTTTGAACTTTTTCTGATGAGATCCTATAAACCAGACAATTATTAAGGCCAGAAAAAAAGTCAATTTAAGTTGCAACATGTAATCTTTGGCTAAATATAAAAAGACAAACATCCCAACTGTGAGCCTAAGAAACAGCAAAGACAATAAGATTGCAAAATTATTGGTTGAGAAGATGTTTAGAATACTGATATCATAATTTAAGAACCCAATTTCAATTTGCATTCATGATATAATTTAATAATGTATTTAAAATACAAGAAACAGATAGCTTTTGAAAATTCTTTCTTTTTTTGGTGTCAGTTGGTAATGATTAAATTTTAATTTTATAAACTAGAAAATATTAATCTTCTTTTGGTATATAAAAAAGTTTTTCTTTTTGTTTAAAGTATCTCCAAAAGTCTCAAGCAAGCAAACACAGGGCAGAATTATTTTCACTTGTTCTGAGTATCCTGGAACTCCATGGTATTCCCACTGCCATTGGATCTATAATTATAATTTCTACTCTAGGCAGCCTTCCAAATGCAACTTCAAATTAAGGCTAGTTATGGGCCTTCTGAAGAAATGCCAGCCAGCAAACCCACATGAATGGTACTGAGGCTGACTTGCCTAATTAAATTACACACATGATTGCTGACAGATTTTAATATTTTTTTCTGGTGCTAAACTTATTTATGATGATATTGATCTTTTTACTATTATACTGTTGCTTAGGCATAAAAGTGACCCAGAAGATAATTGATGGCTCAGTGGATAGATAATTATCATTATGGGAGTCTGAAGCCAAAAAATATTTTGCAATCAATTTATTTTCAACTTTAAATGTTCTTCAAAGTTGGAAGGTCTACAATGAAATGAAAGGAAAAGAATAAAAACATTTTTAAAAAGACAGAGGGAATGAGAAAAGAAAGAAGTAAAGTGATCTCAAAGCATAGCACCTACTCCTGATGAATTATTTGTTTCCTGACCAAACTCAAGCTGGACTTTGAATGAGGGAGAACCTGGGTGGAGAAGAGAGAACAAATGTCCAAAGAGTAGAGGAAGAAAATCCTTCTGGTTTGTCATAATAAGCAACAGGATGTAACAGGCCATTGCCAGCATATTTTTCTAAACAAAGAGGGTAGAACAAAAATCCACTGCAAACATAAGACTCTGCCGAGGAAAACAGTTGAGAACAACAGGCTTTATTGGGCTGTTATATTTTATTGTGTGTATTACCAGATTTCTACAGATGGAATAAAACTGGCTTTATATTAGAGCCATAAGCCCTTCAGCTTTTGATGGTTTCTAATAGCATATTTCATCAAATACCCCCTCAGACATTCATACGAGTGCAGCATTTATTTCTGTCCTTAAAATCGAGGGCAGAACTGCCATTGAAGCTTTATACAATGAACACTACCAAATGTCTTCTATAACAATGTGGAAAAGGAAAAAATATCCACAGCCCAATTTTTTGCAATTGTATTTGTATTTATTGCATTTTAAAAATCTTTTATATCAGTTTATATAAAGATCAACAAATGTGGGGTTCTTGTTACTTTTGCTAACCAACACAGTCTAGCGTCACCTGAAAAAATGAGTCTTAATAGAGAGAGTGCCCCGATCGGACTGGCCTGAGAGCATGTCTATGAAGGAATGTACTGATTATTAATTGTTGTGGGAAGGAAGGTTCACCCACTGTGAGTAGCACCACTTTTTAGGTAGGTGGTCCTGGGCTGCATAAGAAAGCTGGCAACTTAACAATAACCCACAACCTTTGCACCAACTAATGAAAATGAATACACAGCATACCCAGATTTATGGGGCATAATGAGAGTGGTGCTAAGAGGAAAATTCATAGTGCCTACATGGAAAAAAGTGAAAAGATTCATGTTAGCAACTTAAAAACACACCTGAAAGCTCTAGAGCAGAAAGAATTAAGCATTCCCAAAAGGAGTCAGAGACAAGAAATAATCAAACTGAGGGCTAAAATCAATAAGATTAGAACAAAGAAAATTATACAAAGAATCATCTATAAAATAATGAGTTGCTTCTTTGAGAAAATCAACAAGATAGGTGAACATTATCCAAACTAACTAAAAGGCAGAGAAAGAATGTCCAAACTAACATCAGATATAAAAAGGGGGACATTACAATAGACACCAAAGAAATCCAAGACATAATTTAAAGATTATAAATTTATGAATAATTTCCTCAATAGGTATCACTAACGAAAGTCAAATCAATATTAGAAAAACAATTTAAGTAGACTTACAACCCCTACTGAAATAGAAGCAGTAATGAAAAGTCTCCCAGTCACAGAAAGTCTGGGGTCAGATGGCTTTAGTATAGAACTCAACTAGATTTTCAAAGAACTAGTACCAAATACTCCTCAACTTACTCCACAAAATAGAAACAGAAGCAGCATTACCCAATACAGTTTATGAGGCCACCTGATTCCCAAGCCACATAAAGACTCCACAAAGAAAAAGAATTTCAGACCTATTTTCCTGATAAACATAAATGCAAAAATATTCAATAAAATATTTGTAAACCAAATCCGTGAATGCGTCAAAAAATTATCCCCCATGATCAAGTAGGCTTCACCCCAAAGATTCAGTGATTACTCAATATGTAAAACTCAGTAAATGTAAACCATCATATGAATAAACTGAAAAAAAAATGTTCATCTTATTAGATACAGAAAGGACCTTTGACAAAATCTAACATTCTTTCACAGAAGAGTGTCATGAAGTTAGTGATATAAGGGTTACATCTAAACATAGTAAAGACAATTTACAAAATACATATAGCCAATATCAACTTAAATATAGAGAAATTCAAAGCAATTCCACTAAAATCAGGAACAAGACAAAACTGTCCATCTTCTCTATATCTGTCCAACATATTACTTGAAGTTTTAGCTAGAGTAATGAGACAACCAAAGGAGATTAAGGAGATGGAAATTAAACAGGAAAAAGTCAAAGGACCATTATTTACAGATGATGTGATAGTATAGGTGATAGTTTAGGTGACCCTAAAAATTCTACCAGGAAACTCCTACAGCTGATAAACATCTTCAGCAAAGTGTCCGGAAACAAGATTAATTAAAAAAAAAAAAAAATCAGTAGCTCTCCTATACACAAATGCTCCCGTGGACTGAGAAAGAAATCAGACAAATAAATTTTTTCTCAATAGTCTCAAATAATGTAAAAATCTTGGGGTAACACTAACCACGTGAGTGAAAGACTTTTTTGATAAAACCTTCAAATCTTTGAAGAAATAAATTTAAGAAGATATCAAGAGACAGAACTATCTCCCATATTTGTCGACTGGTAGGATTAACATTCAGGTCAAGGAGAAGCCCCAAGGTCTGACGCTATTACTGAGGCTATGGAGCGCTTACAAAAGGGACCTATCATGACTGCCCTCCGAAAGAAGCAACAAGCAGCTGAAAGAGTCAGATGTAGATATTTGCACCAACAGATGGACAGAAGCAGCTGACCCCTGTTGTTGAATTAGGGAAGGCTGAAAGAAGCTGAGAAGAAGGGTGATCCTGTAGGAGGACCAGGAGTCTCAATTAATCTGGACTCCCAAGATCTCTCAAACACTGGACCACCAAACAGACAGCATATAGCAGCTGATATGATGCCCCCAGCAAACATACAGTAGAGGACCTTCAGGTCTGTGTTCGTTCAGAGATGATACACCTAACCCTCAAGAGACTGGAGGCCCCAGGAAGTTTAGAGGTCAATTGGGGTGGGTGGGGGGGGCATCCACATAGAGACAGGGGGTGAGGAGGATGTGTGGGATGTAGAGCAGTTGGAGGATGGATGGGGGTTGGGGAATGGAATATGGAGTGTAAAAAATAAATTAATTTTTTAAAAAAGGGTCATCCTACCTAAAGCAATCTACAAATTCAGTGCAGTCACCATCAAAATCTCATCACCATTCTTTACAGACCTGGAAAGGACAAGTTTCAATATGGAAAATAAAAAATCATAGATTAGCTAAAACAATCCCAAACCTCTCTGCTCCTTCCCTACAAGTGGAGAGCTTGTCTCCAGGGATTGCTCTGATCCAGGGACTCAGATGAGATCACCATTTTCTCTCCAGTGACTTTTTAAGGCAGGACCAGCCAGGAGGTACAGGCCTCGGAATTGGCAGGACAGCTGGACAGGATCCTTTCTACTTTAGTCTACACCTAGAAGTGACAGCAGATCCACAGCCCTCTCTGCACCTTTCCCACAAGCAGAGAGTCTGTCTCCAGGGTGTGCTCTGACCCCAGGACTCAGGAGGGACAACTGATCCACAGCCCTCTGGACACTGGTCTTACCAGAGGAGAGCTGATCTAAAACTCAGGGTTTAAATTAACCAAACAGAATAAAAAAGAACTATCCAAAGAACCAAACAATCCATGAGCTGGTTCTTTGAGAAAATCAACAAAATAGATAAACCCTCAGCCAGACTAACTAGAGGGCACAGAAGACAGCATCCTAATTAATAAGATCAGAAATGAAAAGGGAGACATAACAACAGAAACTGAGGAAATCCAAAAAATCATGAGATCTTACTACAAAAGTCTATACTCAACAAAACTGGAAAACCTGGATGAAATGGACAATTTTCTAGACAGATACTAGGTACCAAAGTTAAATCAAGATTAGATAAACAATCTAAACAGCCCCATATCTGCTAATGAAACAATCATTAATAGTCTCCCAACCAAAAAAAGCCCAGGAACAGATGGGTTTAGTGCAGAGTTTTATCAGAACTTCAAAGAAGACCTAATACCAAATCGGGTTATCTTCTTCCTGTGGAAAAACACAAACGGCTCCCCTGGATCTTATTAAAATAGGA
>NW_022196915.1:87751547-87752247 GCF_008632895.1 Mastomys coucha | reverse complement strand
GGGCAGTATAGGGCACTATCAAGGCTGTGGGTTCTCTACCAAAGTGGGTGACTGCGGCCTTAACCCCCTGGAGGGCGAGTTGTGCAACCGCGTCTGAGTACCATTCAATGATTTTTGCAGGGGAAGCATTAGGATGAATCCACAACAAGGGCCCTTCCTGCCATAAGACAGCAGTTTGCAAGCTCCTAGTTTTAAAGATTCATAGATCAAAGGCCTTAGTTTCATCTATTCGCAGCAGCTGGGCCTTTTGCAGAGCTCTCTCAACCTTCTGCAAAGCACGATTTGCGTCCTGCGTTAAAGCCCTAGGGGAGGCAATATGAGTATCCCCTTCCAGGACATCAAACAAAGGTTTTAATTCTGTAGAGGGTATTTTCAGAAATGGCCTTAACCAACTTATATCCCCTAATAATTTCTGAATATCATTCAAAGTATGTAGATGATCTCTGTGGATCTCCAGCTTCTGAGGAACTATCCTTTCCGGGTAAACGATTGTCCCTAAAAAGGTGCCTATCTCTGAAATCTGGACCTTCTCAGTAGCAATATGTAGGCTCCACTGCTTTAAGGTCTTTAACAACAAGGGATATGAGGTTTGTAAAACAGCCAGATCCCTGTGGCACATAAGAATATCATCTATATAATGGATCAATAGTAAGGAGGGATACTGTTTTCTAACAGGCTCAAGGGCCATTTGTACATAGAG
>NW_022196915.1:87749772-87750885 GCF_008632895.1 Mastomys coucha | reverse complement strand
AACAGGAAGAGGAAGCACATAAGGTGCAAAGTTTCCTGTCTGGCCCTCTGGTGCACACCATGCCAGGGCGCGAAAAGAGTGGGAAGATTGGGTTACAGGCCATGCCTTAGGCCACCAGTTGGAAGAAATAATGCTTTTGTCAGCTCCTGTGTCCAGTATACCGGTAAAATTCTTTCTCTCTATAGACAACTGTAACGTGGGCCTGGTCTGAAGGTCAACCACCAGATGAGCAAAGTCTGTCCCAGATGAGCCAAGCCCGTTGGTGCCCCGTGGCAGTCCCATAGAGGGGAAACAATCATGTAAGCTGGGGAGGACTATTAACTGAGCAATCCTATCTCCCGGGGAGATGGAGAAGACGACCTGCGGGCAAGAACAGAGAACCTGTAGTTCCCCAGTGTAATCTTGGTCAAGCATACCAGGGTGCACCACAAGGCCTTTCAAGGTGAGGGATGAGCGACCCAGCACAAGGCCAATGCTTCCTTCTGGCAGAGGACCCTGAAAGGTGACTGGCACAGGCTGCACGCCCATGTGCGACATCAGTAAGAATTGGGAGATGGAGCAGAGGTCCACTCCTGCGGAGCCTCTTGTCGCTTGGCAGGGGCTCTCTGAATGTAAAAAGGAATCTGAACAGTGTCTATTAGTGTATAGTGGGGGTGTACTTGGAAGAGCAGGCGGGACAGTATAAAGCATTCCGCGGCTATGATCTCTCGCTCCCTTTCGCTTTTGATTCTGGAGAGGTGGCAAATGCTCATCTGGATGATACCTCTCTTCCTTATAGCGAGCTGCTTCTTCCTCCAAGTCCTCCTCCTCGGAGGGGCTCAATTCCTCAGAGCTATCAAGATCGAGGGCCTCCAATTTCTTAACTGGGTAGAGGGGCTTCGGTCTCGAAGCTCCATCCCTTTCTCTAGTTTTCTCTCCCAGGGCATTCTTTTTTTTTATCTCTTGCTTCCGCAGGTCGAGCAGAAGGGTCTGTGTCTTTGGGTATACCCTTTTTTCTCTCCCTTTTATCCTGGCTAGCCCCCACTCTCCCATTACGCTCTGTTTTTGACATGCTATCTTGTAACTCCTCAAATGCCCCCTGTCCCGACGCTACAGAGGCGCGGCATTTCTCAT
>NW_022196915.1:87738203-87749513 GCF_008632895.1 Mastomys coucha | reverse complement strand
ATTAAAACCAAACAGCATGCCTCTCAGAGCTTACCTTGTTCTGCAGTTCTGAATCCTCTCCGTGAGCGAAGGGTCTCCTCGGCACCAGCGGTTGTAAGGCTCCCCCTGCATCCTAGGTTTTGGTGCCAGTTGTAGCCCACGCAGTCGTCTCGCCCGCAAGAAGACGCGCAGACACTAGGATCCTTCTGCAGCAAGCATTTATTGTATCATGAAGAGGAAGACCCCGAGCCAATAATCAGCACTGCTTATATGCATGGCATGTCCGCCCATGATTGGCTGTTTGCTCATCACCCCATGTGATGCCCTGGGATGGGCTGTGACTTGGCACCTTTTCACTCTATGCACATGCGCAAACAGTTGTTTACCAGGAGTCGACAGCGGATGTAGGCGCCATCTTGTCAAGGCGAATGCCTCTCCAGCTCTACCGCTCTCCACACCTCAAACTATTCCACAAAATAGAAACAGAAGGTACTCTACCCAATTCATTCTATGAAGCCACAATTACTCTTATACCTAAACCACACAAAGACCCAATGAAGAAAGAAAACATCAGACCAATTTCCCTCATGAATATCAATACAAAAATATTCAATAAAATTCTTGCAAACTGAATCCAAGAACACATCAAAATCATCATCCACCATGATCAAGTAGGCTTCATGCAGGGATGGTTCAATATATGGAAATTCATCAATGTAATTCACTATATAAGCAAACTCAAAGAAAAAAAACATATGATCATCTCATTAGATGCTGAGAAAGCATTTGACAAAATCCAACATTCTTTCATGATAAAAGTCTTGGAAAAAATCAGGAATTCAAGGCTGGTACTTAAACATAGTAAAATCAATATACTACAAACAGTAGCCAACATCAAAGTAAATGGAGAGAAACTTGAAGCAATCCCACTAAAATCAGGGACTAGACAAGGCTGCCCAATCTCTCCCTACCTATTCAATATTGTACTTGAAGTCCTAGCCAGAGCAATTAGACAACAAAAGGAGATCAAAGGGATACAAATTGGAAAGGAAGAAGCCAAATTATCAGTATTTGCTGATGATATGCTAGTATACATAAGTGACCACAAAATTCTACCAGAGAGCTCCTAAACCTGATAAACAACTTCAGCAAAGTACCTGGATATAAAATTAAGTCAAGCAAATCAGTGGCCTTCCTCTACACAAAGGATCAATGGGCTGAGAGAGAAATTAGAGAAACAACACACTTCACAATAGTCACAAATAATATAATATACCTTGGTGTGACTTTAAGCAAGTAAAAGATCTTTGTGACAGGAAATTGAAGATCTCAGAAAATGGAAAGATCTCCCATGCTCATGGATTAGCAGGATTAATATAGCAAAAATGGCCATCTTGCCAAAAGCAATCTACAGGTTCAATGCAATCCCCAACAAAATTCCAATTCAATTCTTCACAGACTTAGAAAGGGCAATTTGCAAATTCACCTGGCATAACAAAAAACACAGAATAGTGAAAACTATTCTCAACAATAATCTCTGGTGGAATCACCATCCCAGACCTTAAGCTGTGCTACAGAGCAATTGTGATAAAAACTGCATGGTATTGGTATAGTGACAGGCAGGTAGATCAATGGAATAGAAGAGAAGACCCAGAAGTGAACCCACAAACCTATGGCCACTTGATCTTTGACAAAGGAGCTCAAACCATCCAGTTGGAAAAAAGACAGCATTTTCAGCAAATGGTGCTGGCTCAACTGGCAATTAGCATGTAGAAGAATGCAAATTGATCCATTCCTATCTCCTTGTACAAAACTCAAGTCCAAGTGGATCAGGACCTCCACATCAAACCAGATACACTGAAACTAATAGAAAAGCAAGTGGGGAAGAGCCTTGAGCACATGGGCAGCGGGGAAATTTTCCTGAACAGAAAGAACATCAATAGCTTCTGCTCTAAGATCAAGAGTTGACAAAAGGAACCTCATAAAGTTGCAAAGCTTCCGAAGGCAAAAGACACTGTCAATAGGACAAAACAACAAACAACAAATTGGGAAAAGATCTTTACCAATCCTATATCTGATAGAGGGATAATATCCAATATATATAAAAGAACTCAAGAAGTTAGACTCCAGAGAATCAACTAACCCTATTAAAAATGGGGTACAGAGCTAAACAAAGAATTTTCAACTGATGAATACTGAATGGCTGAGAAGCACCTAAAGAAATGATTGACATCCTTAGTCATCAGGGAAATGCAAATCAAAACAACCCTGTGATTCTACTTCACACCAGTTAGAATGACTAAGATAAAAACCTTACATGACAGCAGATGCTGGAGAGGTTGTGGAGAAAGAGGAACACTCCTTCATTGCTGGTGGGATTTCAAGCTGGTACAACCACTCTGGAAATCAGTTTGGAGGTTCCTCCGTAAATTGGATATAGTACTACCAGAGGACCCAGCTATACCACTCCTGGGCATATATCCAGAAGATGCTCCAACATGTAATAAGGACACATGCTCCACTAAGTTCATAGCAGCCTTATTTATAATAGCCAGAAACTGGAAACAACCCAGATGTCCCTCAACAGAGGAATGGATACGGAAAATGTTGTACATGGATGGATCTGGAGAATATAATCCTGAGTGAGGTAACCCAATCATAAAAGAACACATATTGTATGCACTCTCTGATAAGTGGATATTAGCCCAGAAGATTGCAATACACAAAGTACAATCCACAAACCACAAGAAACTCAAGAAGAAGGAAGACCAAAATGTGGATTCTTCATTCCTTCTTAAAAGGGGGAACAAATTACCCATGGAAAGAGTTGCAGAGATTAACTATAGAGCAGAGACTAAAGGAAAGACAATCCAGAGACTGCTCCCCCTGGGAATCCTTCCCATATTCAATCATCAAATCCAGACACTATTGTGGATGCCAGCAAATGCTGGCTGACAAGAGCCTGATACAGCTGTCACCTGAGAGGCTCTGACAGTAACTGACTAATACAGAAGTAGAGACTCACAGCCATCCATTGGACTGAGTACAGAGTCCCCATTGAAGGAGCTAGAGGAAGGACCAAAGGAGCTGAAGGGTTTGCAGCCCCTTAAGGTGAACAACATTATGAACTAACTAGTATCCCCAGAGCTCCCAGGGACTAAATATCTAACCAAAGAGTATACATGGTGGGACTAACGGCTCCAGTAGCATATGTAGCAGAGGATGGCCAAGTCAGCCATCAATGAGAGGAGAGGCCCTTGGCCCTGTGAAGGTTCTATGCCCCAATGAAGGGGAATGCCAGGGCCAGTAAGCAGGAGAGGGTGGGTTGATGAGCAGAGGGAGGGGGAAGGGAACAGGTTTTTTTATTTTAATTTTTTTCTTTTTTTTTTTTTTGGAGGGGAAACTGGGAAAGGAGATATCATATGACATATAGATAAAGAAAATATCTAATAAAAAAAGAAAAAAGTACTAAACAATAAAAGAACTGCTGAAGTTATCACCTGTTTTGATTTCGAGTTGTACTACAGAGCTATATCAATACAAACCACATGGTCTTGGCATAAAAACAGAAACATTAATTAATGGGATTGAATTGAAGACCCAGACATAAATCCAAACACATATGGACACCTAATTTTTTTTTACAAAGAAGCCAGAAATACACACTAGAAAACAGCATCTTCATCAAATGGTGTTGGTCAAACTGGATGTCTGCATGTAGAAGAATGCAAATAAATCTATATCTATCACTCGGCACAGAAGAGTACAAATGGATCAACTACCTGAACACAAAACAAGATAGGTTCTCAACTGAACCTGGGAAAAGTCACTGCCTCATCATTCTTCCAACACTCCAATCGTCAGGTCATGCACTCTCTTATTTTACTTTTAGGCTATTCATTATATTTAAATTAAAAATATCTATTTCAAATGTATTTAATAGTACTCATTTATTATTTATTTGTGTGTTGGGATGTGAATGTATGCCAAGACATGAGTATGGAGGTCAGAAAACAACTTATAGCATCTTTCTTTCTACCATGTGGAAACGAGGGATCAAATTTAGCCTTGGAAGCAAGTGCCTTTGCCCACTGAGCTGACTACTGGGGAAAAGTATATTCTAAATATATTTTTAATATTTATTTTAATTTTATTTGTGTGTGTCTGTGTTTGTGTATGAAAGAGAGAGAATGCAATTGAGTGTGTGTGTATGTGCATATGTGTGTGTGATGAATGCACATGCCTACAGAGGTCACAAGAGGGGTTTGAATCTTTTAAACTGGAGTGTCTTGCAGTTACTACCTATTTGATATAGGTGCTGGGAATTGAAACTCTGGTTCTCCGGATAAGAAGCATCATCAACTACTGAGCCTTTTTTCTAGTCCTTCAAATCTCAATTTTTAAACAAGAACTTAGCAATAATCTTTGTTATCATAGCTTTCCATATCTTATTCTCCGTTCTTTACACCTCAGAGCAATCCATGCTCCTTCTCACGATTTATTTAGTACCTAGCTCAGTGGTGGGCACAGAGTAATTATTAAGTTGGGTTGAATGAATGACCAGAGCTACTTTTGTTTGCCTTGTTAATCCAGTGATTCTTGAGCTGGTTAATGGGATGATATTAACATGATATGCTGAGAATTATTGTGGGGGGCTGAAGTAAAAAGAGACAGGAAGCCTACATATGACAAATGTGCCCCACATATTTTTTCTGCATTCAACACCAGGGCTAATATTTTAATTCACATTCAGTTACAAATCCTTATCTAACTCAGTCCTTGTTAACTGTCCTTAAAAGCAATTGCAAAATTTATGTGTTTGTTATACATGACCCCTAATATGCCAGCAGACACATGATTCAGAATATTCAGGTGTTTGAATTAATAGAACTGACTTTGTTTGCTAATGGCTTTATAGACACCAGAGCAAACATTCATAAAATAACATTTACTGATAGAGTCGACCTCAATTTAAGAAAAGCACACACACACACTACATTTGGTGATAGATTCCCTCTTTGCAAAAAGGCACACATGAGTTATAAGTATTTCTCATAAAAATAACTTTAGAAAAATGAAATGGATTAAATAAAGCTAAAGAAAGTTCACTCAGAAAGAAAGATCAATAAACAATTGCAAAGGAAAATATATATCTAATCTAGATGGGACCTGAGGGAACCCAAAGTGTTCAGAGAATGGGAGTGGCAAGATGCTGTAATATATTTTATAGCCTATAAAAGCTGCTAGGTAGTGTCGGCCCACTTAGCAATGAGCTGATGATCTACAGGACTTCCTGTTAGAAATGCGTGGTGCTTTACTCGTCTTTAACATATTTTTAGAAAAATAAAGATCTATTTATCTATTCCTCGTACATTATTGAAGACAGTTTTTGTTTTGTTTTGTTTTGTTTTCTTCCTCTTTAAAAGAAAGTTTCTCTATGTAATAGCCTCCTGGCTGCTCTGATTCTTCTTTATAGACCAGGGGCTGGTCCTGAAGTCAAAGAGCTCTGCCTATCCCCAAGTCTTTCACTTTTATGACAGTTCTTTACGTTCTCTGGAGACAGTCATATTCAATATATAATCAGTCCATTGCTATAACAGTCTATCTAGAACCATAGAATTGAATTTGCTTTGGTTAATTTATATATTGAAGACCTAACCCTCTGAGCTCATAATACAATCTCAGGGCAAAGAGAGTGCAGGTGTCTTTACGGAATGAGGTCATTCTGCCATAGGATGAACTCATAGTCTCACTCTACCTTCCAGAAGGGAAAGTTCTGACACAGATTCCCTCATGTTGGGAACAGCACATGCAGGCAAAAGCAACGATGTAGCAAGCAGTGTCAGACTGGCAGTACAGCAGCAGAATTGTGAAGGAGCATGGAGAGATGTTTCTATCCCAGCCTCAAGAAAGAGTTGATCTCATGGACACCCAGTTCTAGGGCTTCCAGTCTCTATACCTACACCTGCAAGTGTGCTACGTCCCTTAAGTCATGAAACTAATATAATTTCATGTATTCCATGTCTAAGAATATATTTAAGATAAATGACCTGTTGTCAATAAACTGTAGTTGAAAAAGAAAAAAAGAAAAAGAAAAAAGTTGAAGGAAAAGTTTTAAGTACTGCATCATTAGTGTAAAATACTGTAAATTTATTTAAATATATTTCAACAATATTTTATGACAAAAGCAAAAGCCTCTTTTATAATGATAGATATCCATTTTTGATTAAGAAGAACAAAATGCTTATACACAACTAAGACATTGAACAAGACAATGACGAACAGATGGGGGGGAAGGGAGCAATGCAGAATATAGAGATCCTTGAGGATTGGGGGTCGGTCGAGTAGGCAAATGTGAAGATTTCCCAAACTCGCAGCCTGGACAAAGTTTCAGGGTTTGGCTGAGGAAGGCAATTTCAGGCAGAACCTTCATGTTTCTATGAGTTGAGAAAACTAAGCAGGGAGTTCCCAGAAGTCCTGAAAGAGTTTGTAGAACAAAGTATATGAATAAAAATCAACACAGAATTAATTCTGGGGATTTATAGATGGCCTCCTTCAGTTTTCAGTCAGGTTCTGATTAACTCACTAATGCTTCCCCCTGAAAGGAGCGAGAGTGTCAAGTTACAGTGGGCAAGATCAGGATTACTAACAGTTCCCAGAAAGATTAAAGGATTTACTATCTGTGGGCCATCAGCTTCAGTAATGAGGGAAATTCTGCTTTGGTTATGGGAAAAAATATTAAACTAAATGCTGCACTGGACTAAGATAGGATCAGTGTGCTCAAGCCTTGTTGGAAATACAAAAGCAAAGCAACCAGCAAGAGTTAAACTACAACGTCTGGTATTGCATCAGAAATTACTAGGCATGCAAATGAACAGAAAATGTCAGTTTCTACAAGATGAAAACACTTGCAAGCAACTGCAAATGACTGCGCAAGGATACAGATGATAGAATCAGCAAGCAAGGATATTAAGAGATTTACGCATATGTATTTGGAGAACTAAAACAAAAGCTGAATTTAGTTAGAGACATATGTGATGATTAATATTATTTATCAGCCTGGCAAGATATAGAATTATCTATAAGGCAAGCCTCTGGGCATATCTGTGATGGATTCACCAGATCAGGTTAATTAAAGTGGGAAGTCTAACCTCAGTATGGAGGACTGTTCCCTGGGCTGCTGTGCCAGACTGAAGAAAAAGGACCAAGTGAGCTGAGCCCTAGCTTACATTCTACACTGCTTCTTGACCGTGGCCACAGAGTCAATAGCTGCCTTTAAACTCCTCCTTCCGTCATGATCCCCCACCATGATGAACTGCACTCTCAGATTGTGCAGTCTCAAGCTGTACACCCTCAAACAGTTAGGGTTTACTTTGGTTTTGTCAGTATTTTGTCTCAGCAACAAGTAAAGTGACTAATACAACATGGAAGATTAATATGCAAATCTGACCCAAGCCAAGTGTCTAGAGACAGACAATATAATGCACGGCAGGGAAAATACTAGCTACAATAAATAATACATTTATTGCAAAAACATTGCAAAATAAAACATTAATGAACCTAAAACCTAGAAGCCATAAATATTGAATCACCAAGAAAAACATTATGAAGAACAAAGTGCAATAAAAATAATCACCTTTGCAATGCATCTATCTGTTAAAACATTTTGAGTTTTATATTTTCAAAAGAAAACTACACATAGTTGATATTTTTATTTATTTGACAATGATATCCATATTTCAGAGTTTGCATAAAGGAGGATACAAGTGATTTTGTCACTTTATTAAAAGTATTTTTCAAGGACACCTGTACTTTTCATGTTTATAGAGAAAAGAAAATACTTATCAATTAAATGGGCAAAACCAGGCAGCTTTTCATTGTGAACTAGCTTTCCTTTATGTTTATATCATACCTAACTTTCCCATCATCCTTTACCTAAACTGTCCTTTCTTTTTCTTCTACTCTTGTTTTATAATAGAAAGTCAATAGTAATATTATTATCCAAAATTCAGACCCCAGCAAAGTCAAACATTTGCAGAATGCTGAAACTGTGCATTTTCTGTGAGGCATGAGAAAACAAACATTTCAGACATAAATAGATAAGACAGTATCTCAACAGGCTTAAAACCACTCCTGATACAATGAAGGGAAGAAAGAAACTCTTCCAAGGGCCTGGATAAACACACACACACACACACACACACACACACACACACACACACACACACACACACCAATATTCTTCCTGTGAAGGTAGATTACCAAGGAGAAAGAAAGAACTTAGAATAATTAAGTCAATGAAAAATACAAGGTAATGGACCCCCCTCCAAGGGTGGGGCCCACTAAAAACAACAGAAGAGATGATAGTGGATTGAGCAAAAGTGGCTTGAGGAGGGAAGACACACACTTTGCTTTTTGTTTAAGTGATGTTATCTATTCTTTCCTTTGGTCACAGAAGCACACGTGGGACCCGTTGGTCAATAGTTACAGGTTTGTTTTAGAAAGTTCCTATGGACAAACCTATCTTAAGGGAAGGATGAAGAAGCCTCAGTATGTCTCAGAATATCTCAATATAGTTCCTGAGGCTCTACTCTAGTTATCAAGACAAATCAACATGTCATTCAATGTTTGTTTGCTTGTAAGCGTCATGTATTCAGCACACTTGTGGAGTCCAAATGTTATTCTCTATGCAAAGTTAAGAAAATAGTGATGGGTATGTGGCATTTGAAGACAAAAATGACTAAAGACATTGAATAGGGAACTCATCATATAAAGTAACCCACAGACAAGTCAATGTCAGCTAGAAACATGGATTCTGAGGAAAGAAACATAAGAATGTGTGCTTCTGATTAGCCTGGGAAAACAAAGAAGAGATTGTGGAGTTGAATTGGAATGACATTTCTCTCATTTCACCCTCCAATGCCAGTACATCCTCAGAGCTTGATGTTAGAATGCTTTGTCTCTGGTTCCCCTGTCTCTGGGAATTCTTTCATGCATGTGTCAATGAGACTGCTTAAGGAACCTGATGGCCTGTGTTTTATCAATGCAGACATTTGGATGGAGGTCATGTGGCATTTGACCAGTTCAAACCAACTAGAGCCTCAAATTAGGTCACAAATTACATATTCATTGCATTGATGGGATTTTAAATTTGTGTTTTAGGTAAAATGTAAGACACTCTTAATAGCAGGTAACTATTCTCTTTAGTTTGACATTCATGCAGCTGAAGGACGTAAAAAAGAAAATAAATCCAGAAAAACAGTCTTACTCTTTGGGAAATAATTTTTATCCCAGTCCAGTTGATCTTTGAAATATAGCAAAGTCAGATCACTGCTTGTTTAAAGATTTTGTTTCTGTTGCATTATGAAAATTACCCACAAATGGAATGATTCATTTAAATTCTTAATAGCAGTGAAGAAATATGGGTAAACATTTTAATTCACTTTTTCTCCTAAAAGCTGAAGCATAAATAAGCCTAGAGTCAGTAGAATCATTATTTGAGTATTGCCACTGAACATCTCTGTGTAACACATGGGGAAGTTATCTTTTTGACATTTGATATATTATGTACAAGGTCAAGTTGTCAAGGGCAACAGCAGTCTGTGATGATGGGAGGATCGCTGGCAATAACTCGATTCCTATCAGGATATAAGCCTTTGCTGATATTCTAAGAAAGGATAAGAAAAAAGCAGGAACAAGTGGGAGTGACAATGAATTTGTGCACAAAGAAAAGTATAGAAGAGTTGGAGAGCTAATGGTCTAACAAGGAAGAGCTTGTGATTGGGTTACCTCACTCAGGATGATATTCTCCAGATCCATCCATTTCCCTAAGAATTTCATAAATTCATTTTTTATTAGCTGGGTAGTACTCCATTGTGTAGATGTACCACATTTTCTGTATCCATTCCTCTGCTGAGGGACATCTGGGTTGTTTCTAGTTTCTGGCTATTATAAATAAGGTTTCTATGATGGATCTGGAGAATATCATCCTGAGTGAGGTAACCCAGTCACAAAAGAACACACATGGTATGCGTTCTCTGATAAGTGGATATTAGCCCAGGTGATCGGAAAAGACAAAGTTCAATCTACAAACCATAAGAAACTCAAGAAGGAGGAAAACCTAAATGTGTATACTTTATTCCTTCATAAAAGGGGGAACAAAATACCTATTGAAGGAGTTGCAGAGACTAACTATGGAGCAGAGACTGAAGGAAGGACAATCCAGAGACTGTTCCCCCTGGGAATCCTTCCCATATTCAATCATCAAATCCAGACACTATTGTGGATGCCAGCAAATGCTGGCTGACAGAAGTCTGATATAGCTGTCTCCTGAGAGGCTCTACCTAACTAATACAGAAGTAGAGGCTCACAGCTATCCATTGGACTGAGTATAGCATCTCCAATGAAGGAACTAGAGAAAGAACCCAAGGAGCTAAAGGGTTTGCAGCCCCTTAGGATGAACAACAATATGAACTAACTAGTACCCTCAGAGCTCCCAGGGACTAAACCATCAACCAAAGAGTACACATGGTGGGGCTAATGGCTCCAG
Source organism: Mastomys coucha (assembly GCF_008632895.1). Lineage (NCBI taxonomy): Eukaryota > Metazoa > Chordata > Mammalia > Rodentia > Muridae > Mastomys > Mastomys coucha. The sequence continues at coordinate 87,738,985 of NW_022196915.1, read as the reverse complement.
CATTGTATGTATACTAGAGGATGGCCAAGGTGGTCATCAATGGGAGGAGAGGCCCTTAGCCCTGTGAAGGTTCTATACCCCAGTGTAAGGGAATGCCAGGGCCGGTAAGCAGGTGAGGGTGGGGTGGCTAGCAGGGGGAAGGGGAGAAAGAGGGGTTTGTTTTTGTTTTTGTTTTTGTTTTTGTTTCTTTTTTTCAGAGGGGAAACTGGGAAAGGAGATTTCGTATGACATGTACATAAAGAAAATATCTAATAAAAAGAAAATGAAGAGCTTGACAAACCAAAGTCAGTACTAGAACACAAAGTTTGCTCAATGTTCAAGATTCAAAGAGCAAAGAACGCCATGGAGACGGTTTCCCTAAACAGCGAGTTCCGTTCCTGTCTGTTAATGTGAACCTCAATAAAAAGTCTAATTTGTTTGAAAGCATATAGTCATGAATTTTAAAGACAAAATTAAAACAAACAGGAGGAAATATACCATTCCCACTTTCTTCCAACTCATTGCACACAGAAATTTATTAAATTATAAGTATAATCTACATCCTAGTACACATTACAATATTTATATTTGCATCACTAGATAAATTATAAGATTTTTTAATGGTGAGAAGTATGTTCAGGTCATTATGCTTTTTTTCAAACATGTATTTTGATAATTTTCCTTCCCTTCTCCATTTTTTCACATGTCCTCCCCAACCACTTAAGTTCATAAGTTCATGCTGTTTCTCTCCCCCCTCCCCCTCTTTTTCTCTCTCTCCCTCTCTCTCTCACAAAAAAAAAAAA
>NW_022196915.1:87733981-87737965 GCF_008632895.1 Mastomys coucha | reverse complement strand
ACACACACACACTCACTCACAAAAAAAACCAAAAAAACCAAAAAAACAAAAAAAATCCCTACAAAAATTAAAATCAAAACATACTAAAATAAGGAAAACCAGAAAGATAAAAGGAAACACACACACATCAAAAAATGAAAGGAAGAAAGAAAAGAAAAATGGAAAAAGAGACAAACACACTTAGAGAGACAGAGAGAAAAAACAAATATACCATGAAATCCATCTCCTGTTGTTCAGTTATTCCTCGGCATGGGAGCTGTCCTGGAAGTGTGGTTAATACACACAGTTATGGTCTACTGTAATCTCTGATTTTTCCTTTTTCAGCAGGTATTAATCTCAAAGAGTCTCTTGGTTAGGAGTCTCTGTTTCTACTTCCCTTTCTCAGTGCTGAGATTTTGTCTGGTCTTATGAATGCCTTTAAAGTCTCTGTGTGTTCATGTGTGTATCAGTCCTGCTTTATATAGACAACACTGCTTCCTTGGAGCTACTCATGATCCATCCCTGGTTATCATCTTTCCATCTCTTCCTCTTCATAGATCTTTGAACTTATAGGAGATAGATTTGATAATGACATCTCATTTAGAACTGAGTGCTCCAATGTTTGTCGGTCTCTACACATTGTGCAGTTAGGAGACTCTGTGCTAATTTCCATCTATTGCGAGACTCTTCTTTGATGAGGTTTGAGTAAGGAACTAATATGTAGGTATAGCAACACATCATTAGGAGTCATTTTATTGTTATGCTAAGTTTGTATTGTCTTATATCCTTCATTGTCTTTTGAAATGATATGGGATGGTGAATGGCATTACATGCCCAGCCTACTGAGTAGCTGAAGGCAGCTTCTGTGAGCATTTGTCCTGTATAGTTAGCTGTTAACAGGTGGGAAATATAACAATTTTACAAAATGTATTTTCCATAAAATTCCCACAAACACTGAGTTAGTGAATTCTGAAACATTGTCACTGTGACAAAATACAAAGTTTGGCTTTCTGTGAGCCTCTGGCTACATCTTAATAAGCTGATTGAGAATAATTGTGTTTGTACATGTATTGTTATTTTAGAACACATTTTTAAGGTAAATTGTTGCTCCACCAATATTTTATTCATGATCAAGAGTTGTGTAGCTCATGCATTCTGATTTGAGTCTAAGATGTTCCCCAAAGGGTCATATTTCAGAAGCCACATATACTTCTTTTAAAAACTTTATTCAGTTGTTTTAATCCTAATACATTCTGATATAGCTGCAATTTTAATATTTTATGAGTAGTTGAATGTGGAAAATTATTTTTCTCTTATCTCCAGTTCCTTTCATTATTTCTTTCCATGGATAGCCTTTTTCTCTACGAATTAAGAGGACAGACAGGTATCAGTTATTGTGTAAGGGAAAGAGGTCAGGTGGGATATACCACACATAGGTTCCTGGGATAAGCAATTTTAATGTGATATCTAAGTCAGTCCTTGCATAGCTGTTTCCTCCATATCACAATCATTTTGGCACAGAAGTTGCCTTTTCAGATTGATGTGTGTGTGTGTCTATGTGTGTGTGTGTCCATGTGTGTGTGTATGTTTGTGAGTGTGTGTGTGTTTGTGTGTGTCTATGTGTGTGTGTTTGTATGTGTCTGTGTGTGTGTTTGTGTGTGTGTTTGTGTGTGTGTCTATGTGTGTGTGTGTCTATGTGTGTGTGTTTGTGAATGTGAGTGTGTTTGTATGTGTGTGTCTATGTGTGTGTGTCTATGTGTGTGTGTGTGTTTGTGTGTGTCTATATGTGTGTGTGTCTATGTGTGTGTGTTTGTGTATATGTGTGTGTTTGTGTGTGTCCTTGTATATATGTGTGTGTTTGTGTGTGTGTGTATGTGTGTATGTTTGTGTGTGTGTTTGTGTGTGTGTTTGTGTGTGTGTGTGTGTGTGTGTGTGTGTGTGTGTGTGATCCTGGCAGCCACATGCCTAGTCTTTCTGCCATGAGTGCCCTGACTTTCCTTGCTAGGGTTTTATTTTCCATTTATATAAGTTGTATCTAGAATTGCAGATTTTTTTCACTCTTTAAAATTATCTTCCTAACTTATTGCTTCATGTCTCATTTTTTTCTTTATTTTCCACAATAAAAAAATCAGTTCATACTGCAATGTTTCTCTCTACAAAAGCCATTGCATTTCCAGCACTTGGGCTTCCCTGGGAATTTTGTATTTGCCTAATAAATATCTTTTGAATTAAAAAAAAAGAATGAAATAGGAATTAGAGGTGGGGCTGTGCTTGCCTCTCCCTCTGTAACAAGGTCCAATAGAGTGCAGTGCTAAAATAGACATAACCAGATAAAGCAGAAACTCTGCCTTGCGTTTCCTGTAGGGAAGTATTTCACTTTTTTCCTGTAGCATATACTTTCCTTGCCAATGGATAGTGAGTTTATTCCACTGAAAATTTCAAATTCTAGTCCATTGCCAAATGATGCTTATGGATATCACTAGGCAGGACAAGGCTCACTGTTACCTTCTTACTATAATATATATAATTTATCTAAAGAATACTTACTTGTTCAACCCAATTTGACCAAAATTACTCCTTAAAAAAACAACAACTAACTCTTTCTTCTTCCAAACCCACCCATGTATCCCTTTCTTTTGCTTTCTTTTAAATTTATGGCCTTTTTAAAATTGTTTTGTGTGCACATGTGCGAGTGTGCACACTCACACACACATACACAAGCACTTCTATATCTATGAATACAACTTGCTTAGTCTGTATATTACCTGTATTTATATGTTTTCATGACTATATGGTATTGGATAACCAATCTGTGTGCCTGAAATTAACATTTTTACACTAGGATTTAGATGCAGTAAAACCTATATTGTGTATGTGTCATTGTGCAATAACTATTGTTTAAAGGGTACATATTAATGTGGGACTTTATGATTAAAAGGTTCCTTATCCAAGTATGTTGTATTTTGGACCATGCCTTAAACTTTTACTTTTTCCATATTTCTTTTGTAAAATATTAGTGTATTTTCATATTTAGTTGTACTAGTTTAAAATTAGAAATATTTGCTATATTATGAAAGATGTTGGTATTTTCTTTCCTAAGCTTAGAGTACATCAGCTTTATCTGACAAAGACAATAGCATATCTTTAATATCAAAATAACTAATGGCCATGGTAGGGAGGGCATGACATGCTTCCTACCCCTGGAACAGAGCCAGCAGGGTATGGGCCTCTGTAAGTGTTGATGGATGCTGATGAAGTAAGGCTTGTTTGTATAATAATGTACATATTTTCATTCTTCATCTTTGAGGAATGTCTTCTCTGCTAAGGTTAATGACTCCATGATAATTGGAGACAGCACAAGTCCGGGAGTCAAGGGTGTATCTAATCTTTCAGAAAAATGGTAGAACACTGTCCTTCAGGACAGTTCTTGAGGCTGTGGGAATAAACTACGAAAACACGAGTTCCAAAATATATACTATCTCAACTATACAAAATATAAGGATGCAATATGAACTGTATAAGGAGCTTCACAGGTCTAAAGGAACAGAGGTAATTGCACTATGAGGCAGCTTGTCAGAAAGATACTAAAGAAGGAAATAAAGAGATTTAAGTAGTGCTCATGGCAGAGCAAGATCATATTCAGCTAAAGATTTTTGTTGTTGTTCATTTGTTTATGCTTACAAAGGCTGTCAGATTCCTGAGTTCGAGGTCAAGCCTAGGATAGAAGGAGAGGGTATAGGTACAGGCCAAGGAGTTGTGGGAATGGCAATTTCAGGGTGGGGTCCCACCCAGTTATCTTATTATCTATGCTTGTGCTTGCTGTCTCTTAATAAGAATAAAGAGGGGAGGCGCCTTAGGTCAGAGACTCGGGCGGGATTCGCCATTTTCTCTCGGGTGAGTTTCTGAGACTGGAGCGCCTTAGGCCAGAGACCCGGGTGGGATTCGCCATTTTCTCTCAGGTGAGTTTCTGAGACCTGAGCAACCAGCCGGGAGCCACAAGCCCCA
>NW_022196915.1:87718027-87726915 GCF_008632895.1 Mastomys coucha | reverse complement strand
GGGAGGGGGGAGGCAACAGGGGTTTGTTTTTGTTTGTTTTTTTTGTTTTTTGGAGGGGATACTGGGAATGGAGAAATTTGCATATAAATAAAGAAATAAAAAAAAATAAGAATAAAGGGGCTGGGTTCAAGAGATGCTGTTATCATGGAATAATCAAAAGGAAACCTGGTATAATGACAAAATTGATAAAAGACTGGGCTTTTGATCTACAAGAGATGAGTTATCCAGAGAGTTTTTAGAATAGCAAGAAAAAGCTGTCTCCATCAGAGGAGGATATAGGCTATCAGCTTGTAACCCAGGATTTGCGTTTGAGTCCTTTGTTTCTCTACTCTCAAATACCTCTTCCTCAGATCCCCTGTCCAAGCCCAGGCAGGTCCTTGGCAACTAATTGTAGCCCCATCACTAAGCAGCAATATTGTTTGTACCTAATTTAGCCCTTATGAAATTTTGTCACCTAGAAAATTACTGTGGAATATATGTAAGTGCATTGATAATATATAGTCTATTGATATACATCATATTATAAAATATGATAATATGTTATTAGTATAAATTCAGTGTTCCTATATTATTTTATAGTACTTATGTTAAGATTTTTCTTTCCCATTATATTATAATCTGTATTTACATAAATATATCATTGGAAACAATTTCAGATGCTTCATGAAATAGTTTTCAAAAATATACTGTTACTAAAAAGTGACAATACCATTAGGAATGACAGCATCAAACTATAATTGAGAGTGAGTACATAGACATCTGACAGAGTAATAACACTGAAAAAGAGACCACAAATTTGGAAAAGATGAAGGGGGTATACAGAAGGGTTTTAAAGGAGGAAAGAGAAGAGAAAATGACATAATTATCTCAAAAAATGAAAAGAAATATTTTTTAAAGATGTATGATTTTGTGCATGTAAAATCTGAATTAGACTCATGATTATTGCTGTCCACAGATTGGAGAAGTTAATGGATTTTAAAATTCTTTCATAAGAAAAAATTAATAGAGTAAGTGATATGCAAAAGAAATATATTTAAAATCAGCAACTATTGCTTTTGTCTAATTTAGAGCATCATAATCTTTTTCTTTCAGTAAGGTTAAAGAACTTCTGGCTCGTTTGTGATTAAAACTTTCAGAAGTAATTTCATGAAATGCTTTTGTAAAGATCCCATGCCTTGACATCAGTCTTTTAATAGGATAAATGACTCTCAAATGACACCTGGTAATGTTCTGACAGCTGACAAGGGAGGCATCACCATTCTGAGGGCTTGGCTCTCTGTTGAGGCTGTTCTGGGATTTTGATTGATTGCTAGCTTCCATGGCTTCCTTTTGTTAAATAGGTATAGGTTGCTTTTACTTATGACTCAAAAACCCATTACTTATCCAAAGAAATACATGGGATTGTCTCATGCTTTTCTGAACAAGCTATGAGATCCTTTATAGAATACTCAATAATGTGTCATCTGACCATGAATCAGACATTAATCATGGTGGAAATTAAAAGTGTTTAATGAAATATACTCGGGAAAGAGCAAAGCTTATTTAACTTAAATTCAATGAAAATGGTTAGCAGAGTTTGTTCATAGAAATGGCATGTCATTTGACCTTCTGCATGGATGATTCTATACCTTCTATGGCACCTCATTTATAAAACAATCTCTTCTGTTATGTCACTTTCTTAAGGCTGGGAAATGCTCTGCCCTTTTTAACTGGACCAGCGGTCACCAGAGCTTTGCTCTGTGTGGAGGAGTGATATTGAAGTACTAGAGGGTCTTTCATCAAACCAGGAGACCAATGATGTCTTTGTTCCATATTCCTATACTCAATCCTCTATGTACTCTGGAGTGTGGCATTGCAATTGTGATAAAGTAATAGAAAGTCTAATACTGCTTTAGAATTACAAAATTCTGAACTGAAAAGTGGACCTAGATATCCAACAAAGCAAACAGAAACAACCATAAGGAGCACAACGCTAGGCAAACTCACACACCAATCTTCTTATTTCATGTTTTCCAAGTACTTTGCCTAATTAATTAGTCTACAGTGGCATCCATCTCAGCAGTTCAAGGTTGATGGTAAACACATGCGCTCTTTTACCTTGTTGGTGAGGAATTGTTAATCCTTTTCTTTTTTGTCTAACACATGAGTGACTTAAAGTGCTGTAAAGTGGCTGTGTTCTGCATCGGATTCCTGGAGCTCAGCTCTGTGTCCATCCTTTGCCTTGGGCAGCTTTGTTTGCTATCTTTCAGCCAGTGTGGGCTGCTACAGGTGTGCTCTGTGATGCTTAATCTCCCTTTCCTGATAAGTCTCAGCTAAATTATGTCTGCTTTTAGCCCTAGCCTTATGTTTGTTTCACGAATTCGGTAACTGGTTGGAAGAGAAATGTCAAGGGCGTTTCAGACTGTTGCTTACCAACCTCTTAATTTTCTGCCTTGCCTTGGTGCTTCTGGGGTTTATGTGTGTGCAGAGCAAAAGAAATAATTGATAAAAGATTTAAGTTTACATTTCTTTATTCGCTATTTAATCTTCACTTTGTTTTTAAACACACACTCTTTACTCTTGGCTTCACTCAAGAGCCTGATACCAACTCTGGCATTATTAATAAATACTTGTCTCTACTTTTATATTATGCCATGTTTATTGGTAATAAGCATGATGGTTTACTTCTTGTACCTCCAAAAATCTAGGACAGTATATCATATGACTATCTCTTGGTATTAGGGTTTCTTACTGAGTAGAATAGTGAACTTGTAGTAAACACACACACTTCCCCAGAAATAGATCTGTGTCAGGGCAAGCTATATATTTATAACTCAGTGTGTACTAAATATATAAATGTTGTATTAATCTTGGATTTTAGTGAATACAGTTCCAATTAATAGTGTTACATGTTTCACAGTTGCAGATCAATAATTCATTTTTACTAAAAGTGTATTATTACTTGGAGTAATCACAACTTTATAGTTTTAGAGAAAAATAAAGAATTGAAAGAACAAAAAATGAGGGGCTGTCCTTCTTCTTTACAACTCAATCCTACAATTTTTGCAAATTATCTTTAGCATACAGACAAGACTCTTTTTTGGATCAAATAATGAAAGACAGATGTGTCTAGTCTAAGGGTTCTTGGTGCACTAATTTTAAGGTAAATGTCTTTACTTGCAACATTTATCAATTGTGACCCTTGAAGATAGTCATGTTGTTATCTTTGCTCCTTATTAATAACAAAAATATATTATGTGGCACTTTGGTATAAAATGGAAATGAAGTATTGACGGTTAACACTTGCTGCCACCTGTCTCCCTGATTTGCATGAGGGAATGATATTAATTCAGCTATGTTCATTGACATTTCTGGACACCTTGAACTACCTTGCGTCTGAGTAGATAACGTTACCTGTAGTGAAGATTTCAGAATTTTGGTTTCTTTAAAAAATACAGAAATAGTTTATGATTGATTTTTTTATTTATTCTTTAATTTTTTTCAGTCCTGAGTTTATCCCCCTCCTGGCCCACCTCCTACTGTTCCACATGCCACACTTCCTCCCCCCATCTCCAAGAAGATGCCCTTCCTATTCTCTGGGGCCTCAAGTCTCTCTAGGGTTAGGTGCATCATCTCTGACTGAGTCCAGACTTGGAAATCGCCTGCTGTATATGTGTTGTGGACTTCATTTCAGCTGGTGTATGCTACCTGGTTGGTGGCTCAGTATCTGAGAGATCTCAGGGGTCCAGGTTAGTTGAGACTGCTGGCCTTGCTGTACAAAGTTGCCCTCCTTCTCAGCTTTTACCAGCTTTTCCCTAATTCAACCACAGGGTCAGCAGCAGTTTCTGTCCATTGTTTGGGTGTATATATCTGCATCTGACTCTTTGAGCTGCTTGTTGGGCATTTTGGAGGGCAGTCATGATAGACCCCTGTTTGTAAGCACACCATAGCCTCAGTAATAATGTCAGGCCTTGGGGCCTTCCATTGTGCTAGATCCCAATTTGGGCCTGTTACTGGACCTCCTTTTCCTCAAGCTCTTCTCCATTTTTGTCCATGCAATTCTTTCAGATAGGATTAATTCTGGATCAGAGTTTTTGACTGTGGTATGGTAACCCCATTCCTCCACTTGATGCCCTGTCTTTCTACTGGAGGTGGACTCTACAAGTTCCTTCTGCCCACTGTAGGACATTTCATCTAAGTTCCTTCCCTTTGACACCTGAGAGTCTTTTACCTCAGAGGTCTCAGGTACATTTTAGAGGGTCCCCCCACTTCCTCCCTCCCAAGGTTGCCTGTTTCCATTCTTTCTGCACGCCCTCAGGGCTTCTGTCCTGCAATGCCTGATCATTTCTCCCTCTTCCCCTCCCTGTCCTCTTTCTCACCTTGTTTTCTCCCTCCCCCCTCCTGTGGCTGTTTTCATTTCCCTCCCAAGTGAGGTTGAAGCATCCTATCTTGGGTCCTTCAGCTTGTTAGCCTTCTTGAGTTCTGTGGATTGTATCCTGGGAGTTCTGTACTGTTTTTTGTTTAATATCCACCTATTAGTGAATACGTACCATACAACTTATTTCAATTCCAGGTGTGGGGATATGGGGCAGCAGCTGACCATGATTTGCCTTGTGCTTTAAGAGGGGCAAAGATTTTGCTGGCTGAAGATAGTTTCTGTGATTGTGCCATGTTTGGGATTCTGGACACTTTTTACAGGGTATATAAATTGCTAGGTGCAGTGAGTTGTTGGTTGATTCCTGTTGGTTGAGTTGGTTGCTAGGTGTTGGTTAGCTTGTAGGTCGCTATTGGTTAAAGTAGTTGTACACAAAGAAGAAATAACAATAAGAAATTAGATATTCTGATGGTGAAGATCAAACTTGTCTCAAGGAATTCAATGCCTATACTCTGCAGGAAGTAGTCTAAGGATAACATCAGCTCTATCTTTTTTTCCCTCTCCTATCCAGTGTTAGGAGATTGAAAGAATGGAAAAGGTGTGGAGAAGGGTAGAAGAAAAAGAACCTATAAAATATCAAAAGACAGCTGCAATTGCCCATTTCCTAGCAACAATCATGTACAATATTAGAACTCAGATGACCTTAGGTTCAGGAGTTTCCCAGGGAAGACAGAACATGGTTCTATCTTTAATAGAATGTCGAACCAGGATAGGAATGAATCTGTTCATAAGCATGTATGTTCTATCATCTTCTGGTTATTCTAATGTTCCTCAGATGACTTTGAAGGCAGAATTTGAAGTCATGTTGTGGAATGGATCCATTAGATAGTGACATTAAAATATTACATCATTAAAATGACATAATAATTAAAATTAAATATAATGAGCTTGAGACAAAAGGATCTTGCCCACAACAGGGAGTTAAACACTGTTGACAATGTTAATTTCATGATAGATTTTTATTGTAAGCACTATTTAACATTTTCATTATTTCTTTAACTGAGTGAAACAGGAGTAAGTCTTTTGCTGCTTGACTGACAGCTGTCAAAATCTCAGGCTCCCAGCTCAGAGGCAGATAACTTGGAAAGGAGCCAAATGATTGCCTTGGGCTGCCAGAGAAGACAGATACGGAGCTAGCTAACACTGCAGTTCAGTGGGCAAAAAGTATGTACAGCGTGCCTGTGAAGAATATTGTTGCTACTCGTGAGAGCAGAAGGTTACGGTCATAGCTTCAGTGCCCACCACCTCTGTAGAGATAACAAGAGCTGTTAGGCAAGGAATCCAAGGATTCCTTCATTTGTCATGAGAATAACCTAATCTGTTTTAGCTCCCAGCATCTTCTAGGAGACATTGAGATCCATCCATTGATATAAAGGTAGGAGTTCAGACAAGCCGTGATGACTAGATGACACTTTATCTCCTTGACGAAACACTAAGAATGGTGCATGGTTGGTTGGCTGCACCCTCCCAACCTAGGACAGCATCCCTGAAGACTTTTCTGCAAAGGTTCCCTAAACTGCATCCCAGAGGTTTAATTTACCACTTTTGGTCTTTGTTAAGGGTAAATTGGGATGAGCTGGGTTTCATGAAGAATGGGTGACAGCAAAGGCTGCTTAACCCAGGCTCACCCAGCAGCATCAGTTAGAGGCTGAATGACATGTTAACAGAGAGCAGCTGCAAACAGTAGAAGGAGAAATCTAAGAGCAGACTATTAAAGCACTGGGAAGGTAAGAGATGGTGGAGAGCAGAGACTGTGGAGAAGCTCAAATCAGCAGCAGGAAGAGTTCTGAGGCCCAGTGAGAGAATTTCCTTGGCCTGATGAGAGCACCCCAGAGATGTGATACTACATTTGGAGGTTATCAAAGGATCTTCTTAGAGCCAGAGTTGAAGATCCTATAATCCTAAGGTTAGGACTCTAGGTATTAGCTACTAAGTATTTGGGTCACTAACACATCTAAGCTCAAAGCTTTAACAGTAACAGCAAAGGGACCTACCTATCTCCCCAAGTTCAGAAATGTCAATGCAAAGGGAGCTGCATGTGAGCTATTCAGGATTCCCACCAGCCTAGAGCAGAAGGACACTCAGTCAGTTGCTGACTGCCTGAGAACTTTGAAGTTATCACCTGAGCTTAATTTGGCTGAAACAGTCTCTAAAATGGCTGAAAAAGGCAGGGATCTATTAGTAGGAAATCAGAATGATACAGTATTCTTTTGCTTGATATTAAAGCATTGGATATTGAGTATTCCTTCCAGTATGGAACAATTGTCTGATGATTCGCTGTAGAAAACACATGTAGGCAACATATACCTCTGGAAAAACACTTCAGATGCAACATGAAAAGCAGAAAATATCCTTGGATGTTTCAAAATGTTATTTTTTTAAAAATTGACTAATGATTAAAATAGTTAATTTCAAAGAAAGGACAAGGGTAGAGATTCCATGGAACAATTACTCTGCTACGTGAGACACATGGCTTATATGCACTTTGGATAAGTTAACATGAACATGACTTACACTGACTAAGGAAGTCATGCTAGGCAGATCTTCGAGCTTGGTTGATTTTACCTCTGTATTGTGTGAACCCAACTATGTTTCAGACTCCTAAACACTAGAAAGGCAGGGGAGTAGGCCAGAGAGTGAATTCTGAAAGGCCTATGAAACGGCTACAAAAATAACATGTGAAAAAAACCTATTGACAAGAACACACACACACACACACACACACACACACACGCACACACACACAACCACAGGCCAGAGTGAAAATACAGCAGGTTGGACACGTGTTCAACACCCTGCACTAGACATACAACCCAACCTAACCCACAACAAGTGGGCATATACTATCTCTCCACTAGAAATGTATTTTCTCTTAACCTTGAATTACTGTCAGTGCCACTGAGCCTCTGTCTCCATGGATACAAACAGGAAATCATATCTGTGTGTTGGCATCATGGATAATATTGGTTTGAAAAGCATTTCTTTTTTTACAAAGTGTAGAGTGGGTTGAGCTGTTGCACAAATAATAAGTGGCTGCTAAGGTTATATGCACGATATTGTTTGTGGACTAACAGTGTCTCAGAAGGCAAAGCAAACAAAAAGTTTGCTCATATAAAGTTTTCCTTCTTTTTTTAAATTTAATTTATTGTAAAATTTGCCATCTTAACCATTTTAAGTGAACAATTTAGTGGCACTAAAGACATTCATGTGACTGGACAATCTTTACCACTTACAATCATTAGAAGTCTGCTTTATTAAACACTAGACCCCTGTTCCTCCCCCACCCAGCTCTCCTTACCACAATTCTTTTCTTTCCGTGGGCTGTGTGGGGTAAGGTATATGAGTGGAGTATGTGGGGTAGGGTGTGTGGGCTGGGCTGGGGTGGGGTGGGGTGTGCGTGGTGCTGTGTGTGTAGTGTGTGTATATGTGGTGTGTGGTGTGTGTGGGGGATGTGTGGGGCAGAATGTGTGGGGTGAGGTGTGTGGGACAGGGTGTGTGGGGCAGAATGTGTGGGGTGGGGTATGTGGGGTATGGTGTGTGGAGTAGTGTGTGGGTATGTGGTTTATGGGATGTACACACATACTACACATACCACTCCCCACACACCCCACTACACACACCATACACACATGTACTACACATACCCCACCCCACACATCACACACCACACACACACACACTACACACACACCCCACCCAACACACTCTGCCCCACACACCCCATCCTACACATCCCACCCACACACCATGCACCACATACACACACACACTGCACACACACCCCACCCACACACCCCACTCTGCACACCCCACCGCACACACCACATAAAGTTTTCTTTCTAAAAGGGAAGAAAAAACAAATGATGCACAATTTAGATGTAATGTCCCATTTTAGATGTAAATAAACAACGCATCTTTAAAAGGTCAAAGTGCCAAGTTCTTCTAAGTCCAGCCAGTGGATAATTGCTTCTTGGTATGATTGAATATATATATATATATGTTGGAGTCCAGAGCCAACATGAAAAGAATTAAAGAGTTCTTCTGGAAATAGGAGTAAGAAATGGACAGGAAAAGATTGAAGGAGATAAGAAGAGGTAGGCTAGCCATACTGTACCGTACCCACGTGGGAGAAGTAAAACATTAGACAACACGAGGTCTGGTCACTCAGTCATCTTGAATTTAATAATAATTCCTTTGTTCCCGCAACAGGTAAAATACTTGGGGCAAACCCTTCCCCCAAACTACGTCAGTATAACAGTCCAATCAGAAACTTCCTTCTTGCTCAGTGGAGGTGGAGCTACTGAATGTAGCCGCTTCCACAGCGCTGCGTTACTGTTCGGGCTTTGGGGAGGGAGTCCACATATATATATACACACACATATATATATCAATTATATCAAAAATATATATTGATTATATACATATATCAATTATATATGTACATATATACATGTATACATATATATATATATAT
>NW_022196915.1:87711859-87718017 GCF_008632895.1 Mastomys coucha | reverse complement strand
ATATATATATATATATATATATATATATATATTATTACCAGGACACCATGGTTGACACTGGAGGCCTAAAAATGTCCCCAGATGAAGCTGGCAATATAGAGTAAATCACCTTTATAAAGATGCTGTTGCTATCTGAGACCCAGATTTAGTTTTAGAGGAGGCCTCTATTATCTAGTCTTAGGGAGTTGCTTACGCCCTGGACCTCTATGACAGTGACATCAAAACACTCCTTTTCCTTATCCACCTGCCCCAGGAAGTGTCACTTCAAAGATGCCAAAAACACCCCGATGCAAAGGATTTAATATAAGATTATTAACCACATTTATTATGCTTATAAAGGGTGGCAGTGTGGGGCAGTGGTCAGGTAACTTAGGATCAGTCGAGTATTTGGCTTTGAGCCCTGGAGCCCCTGTGGGCAATTTCTGCTTACAGGAGGCAGAAGGAGCTTGGCCATAACTCCTGAATCTTTAGTTTCTGTTTCAGTCACAACCCCTCACAGCTGCTCCTGCATGAGATGTGTGCTCTATCAGGAAGACAATGCCTCAAGCTCCCAGCATTCTAGCTGGACCCTACACCCAGTCAGCTGACCACAGCCAGGCATGCCACGCCCCATACAATACAAGGGGCGGTTTGCTGCCTCCCTTTCTCTCTTGCTCTCCTGCTCTTTGTCTCTGCTCTCTCTCTTCTCTCTTTCCTGCTCTTTGTTCTCTTCTCTTGCCTCCTTGCTCTCTTGCTTTCTTTTCTTTTCTCTCTCTCTCTCTCTTCCTTTTCTCCTCCTCTCTACTTGACCGACCTACAAGTAGGTCTCTATTTTCTCCTTCCTACAATAAAATATCTCATTTATACATTGCCTCCTTTTAACTAAGGCACTGTGCAGCCACAGGTCAACACTGGAGAGAGAGAGCCATCGACCTCAGCAGCAGGCCCCTGCCCTTAGTACAACAATAGAGTGTGCTATTTTTTATGCAAAAATAGATGAAAAGAGAAACCGGCATAAGACACAGATGTATCAGAAACTGAACACCAAGCACTATCTCTTAGTGATACATGACACGCATTAAACCTACTGCCTGCTTCAGGAAACACTCATCATGAAATGCTATCACATTTATGATGTAGTTTTCAGAAATGGGTATAAACTAAAAACAGAAATGTATGTCTGTCTTACTAACTTTGAAATCCATAGGATACCTTGGGAACTAGTACAGTTCCCTTATTAAGGGAAGTAAATTGTTTCAAAATGTGCAGTTAGAACACTATGCTCATTTTAACTCTGATACTAAAATATTTGATTATTTGTTTTATTCTATATTTTAATTATAAACAATTGCAAAGAATAAATATTAAAGAAAATTGTAGTGGCTTTCTAGGAGTCTGCTAGCGTAGCTCAATAACACCCATCAAGTTTGCCTTATCTCTGTTCCCAACCACTCTTCCAGATGTAAATACTTTTAAACTAACTACCGGCATCCTATAATTCAGCCATAAATATTTCAGTATATCTCATTCTAATAAAGATTTCTTAAAAATATTATCAATACACCTATAGATCAATGTCTGAAAAGACACCAGTTAAATACTGATAGCTGGTTATGGCACCATAAGGAGATTGGTGAGTCCTTTGCAAAACAAACAAACAAAAAGTAGAAAATGGAACCCAATTATTGATAACAGCAATTCCAGCCTGTGGAACTCAACCATGCAGAAAAAAACACTGAGAAGCATCATTTATTTAAAACCTGCCAGAGCTTTAGATCAGAACAGCAGGTGTCTGTGTTTCTGCCTGGGGCTTCTCTGCCCTCTCCCCTGAAGACCAGCGTCAGAGCTGTAGATTTCCTGCATGGGTCTGATCATGAAGGAGAAGCAGTTTGGATGGCAGGGAGAGGAAGCTAGGTTTGGAGCTACATGGACAAATTCAGTAAGAAATGAAAGGCGAACCTTACAGCTTTTCAAGGTCTCGGAAAACCTGGAACATGACACATGTGAGGAGATTGCAACTGTCCTCCCAGGAATGAAGATATCCTAAAGAGACACTTGTCCCTTCTATCTGCCTACTCAATCATTACAACGCAAACTTCAAACAATCAACACTGCTCCAAGAGTCCCTGATGGGGAAAGGAAAGGGATGGTCCCTGGTGTCCTCCAGAGGGGGAGCTTGTCTCCAAGCAAAAAGATGTTATACAGTTCCGACAGCTTGTCAGGCAACTATGCTTGAGAGGCCAAGGCCCAGACAGTGACGATGGGCAAGGCCATACGTTGACATGACTGCGTAGTTGTGTATACCTCTCCTCCATTAGTTAAACCCATGCCTCATGTCAGTGTGCTAACATCTGAAATGGGAAGTAGCTGGAACTCTTTATTCATTCTGATGTACTCACATTGAGCAAGCCTTTCTTCTGCTTTTCATTATTATATGTCTATTGAATTGGCTTGTGGGGGACATGTGGAACAGTCTACTTTATTGGGGTTACCAGGACCCAGGCCTCACCTTAAAAATTCTTGTAAGAAAATGATATCCACATAGATCTCTGGAAGACTGGAAAACTATACATTAATGTGTAGAAAGTCCTAGACAGACCAAGGAAAAGTAAAAGCCATCTATGAACTGAGGGACAGTTGAACTGACTTGCTAGACTCTACATAGATTTACTTACATGGACTATAAGGCTAAATCTTACAAGCTCTACCCAAGCCGACTACTGAGCTATACAAACAGAGAAGTGGGCCACAGGAAGTCAGGCCTAACAGATACAAATATGACTTTTTAAACATAAATTAGTGATGACATTTGTAAGTAAATATTATAATTTGAAACATTAAATCTGGACAAGTTGTAAATAAAATAAAAGAAAGAGAAACAAAATATGGAAATATAAACTATCATAAAATAAACACAAAATGCATGTTTACTAAACTATATCCAGTGCAAGTTTCCAGGTCTTAAACAAATGCTTTCAGGTATTCAGAGAAGCCAGGGATAGGAAGGTTGACAAAAGTGACTTTTTCTTACCCAGAAGATGGATGGAGCAAACACTCTATAGAGAAGCAACTGTAAGTACATTGATAAAATTAAAGGAGAGCATGAGGCCAGTGATTGGCCAATTCCTAAATCCTAAAGAGGATAATAATCTCTGAAAAAGTTTCAATGAAGTTTCAAAAGCAGTTAAGTCACTTGAGAATCAAAAAAGAAGAAATGAAATCTCATATATTCACAATTCAAAAAACACAGGGAACAAAACAACAACAACAAAAGCAAAACAAATCCACAAAACAATAAATGGTAAAGTCTGTGGGGGGTCACCAAATATACCAAGATCCTTATAGTTGACTTCCTTGAGTGAGAGACAGTGATGGGCCATGACAGCAAACATCCTAGATTTGATGGGGTTAAGAGTGTGTGTGGGCATGTGTGTGCATGCATGCATGTGTACATATGCATGCTTGTGTATGTGTTTGTGTGTGTGTTTGTATGTGTGCGTGTATGTGCCCATGTACATGCACACATGTGTGTGTGTTTGTGGATGCACATGTGCTGATATATGTGTTTGTGTGTATGTGTGTGTGTCTGTGAGTATAGGTGTGTGGGTGCATGGCAAGTGTGCGTGTGTGTGTGTGTGTGTGTGCATCTGTGCATGCTCATGCGGCATGTACACACATGTCCATAGGCCTGCAGAGTGTTGTATTTCAAACTGAACAACTTCCAACTAGGAGAGAGATTTGTACTACTGTTAATTGTAGTTTATCTTCTTAAAGGCAAAGATGAGTTGACAACAGTTGAAACAGACAACTTCATTGGTCAATCTAAAAATGAAATGTTCCCCATCATGTATTTGACTACACAGTGGGACAATTCTTACAAGAGAGGCAGGAGAAACAGGAGCAGTTACTTTCAACATTGATAATCACTCCATTCTTCAAAATAGTTTGCAAGCTAGTGAGTGTTTTCTTGAAGTTCTTCAGCGTGTTTTGTTGCTGGTGTTTCTCTTGTTGTGTTTTATTTCATTGCTTTTGTGTCAGAGACTTCACATCTTCCTGACATTGGAGTTACAGGCAGTTGTGGGTAACAACCCCAGTTCCTCTGCAAGAGCAGACCATGGTCTTAGCAGCTGATCCCTCTCTCCAGTCCTAGACAATAGGGCTTTAGATATGCTTGCTTCAAAAGTAAATGAAAACTCCATATATCTGGTAAATGGAGTCAACAATTGGGATTGTCAATTCCTATCTCCCTGATAGAAGAAACCTGATAGATCTGTGGAAAGCTTGCTTTACACTGTAAAGCCCAGGGTATTTCTAGGGTATTTTGTGAATTACTATTCAGCAATCAGTGTCTGTGCACAGTTGTCTGCCAGACTTTGCAGCATGCAAAATCACCATTTGGAGAATGGAAGAAGGCTTGAACTACAAGGTGTGGGATGAAATACTCCTAACTCAAATTCATTTGTCTTGGCGGCAGTATGGAAATGACGCTAGGTAATAGTGAATGGACTATCCCAAGGCTTATCTGTATCCATGGAAACAGGAAGAAGCCATCTAAAAACAAAACTTGATTTCCTTTACTTTCTTTCCATAAGGTTTCTTATATTATGTGCTGCCATCCATTGTGTTCTGAAATGTAGCCATATGGGCAAATTATAGGTAATTGTGGAGCCCTCTGTCTACTTAACAGATTTTTTTCTACCACAGTAATGACATTTAGAACAAACTATAACAGATGTGTCTACTAATTTGGGTTTATCTATTACTTATTATATCAGTTATGGCTGAAGTCACGCAAAAGTGAAAACACACAGATTGTTGGTCCCTTCTCCTTCCTTCCCTAGACATAGATAAACAGAGACACAGATGAGTTAGAGCAGTTGTTCTCAGCCTTTAGGGGTTCACAGGGGTTGCCTAAGACTATCGGATTCATAACAGTAGCAAAATTAGTTATGAAGTAGCAATGAAAATGTTATGGTTTGGGTTCACCACGACATGAGGAACTGTATTAAAAGGTCACAACATTAGGAAGGTTGAGAAGCAATGACTTAGAATATAATGAAACCAATGTAATAAAACCATTAAAGTCCAGATCTTTGTTTTTAAAACAAGAGATTTTCATTAGGTATTTGACACAAAGCCACATATTTTCCTAAATTAGAATATCAAGAGAAACTCATTTGAACTAAATCTCATGATAAAGTCTTAATAAAGAAACGATGAGAAGGTCAAAAAGTGTCCTAGAGGCAGCCTATACACCAGGAGAGCATAAGGTTGGTAGACTTTTAACCTAGTTAAAAAAAAAAGACTTGAATATCGTGTGTAATGAGTTTGTAAGTTTCCTAGATGGAGAAAACGCATATAATTATTAAGTTAAAAGCAAATATCGTCTTGTTCTTGGTTTATACTTTTTCATTTCACGAATGATATTTATTTTCAATTGATATAATCTTCCCATATACATTTTACGTCTATTTTTGCTTTGTGGAGTTCTAATTAATAGAATATTAGGTATTCACTGTTGTTTATAGCATATGAAACTTGAAAACCCCTTGTGTTGTGAAGATCCAGTCACTGATATTAGGTTGGGAAGATAGATAATGAAATAATTGCCCAAGACTGACCGCTGTTGGTTTAGTTGCTTCAGCATCAGAACATTTACAATGTTTTGAATGGAGTCTTTTGACAATAGACTTTTATAAAATAGCACATTAATCCCAGGAGCTTCCTCAAAAGAGCCATTGTTGTGCAAAACCAAAGAGGTGGGGGAATTAAAGTTATGGTTAAATGTTAGACATTTATATGCTGTGCACATTCACTGTAAATATTTTCTTTTTAGTTATTTTCTTTATTTACATGTCATATGATTTTCCTTTCCCAGTTTCTCCTCCAAAAAAAACCCAAAATACCAAAAAACAAGAACAAACCCATGTTGCCTCCCTACTCCCCCTGCTTGCCACCCTACCCTCTCCCAGTTATTGACCCTGGCCTCCCCTCTCCCCGTTTGCCACCATACAAGTGGCCAAAATTTGGATATATATATATGACTAATAAAATAAGAAGAAAGATATAGATAATTTCATTTTTTATTAGATATTTTCTTTATTTACATAACATATGATTTCTCCTTTCCCAGTTTCCCCTCCAAAAAACAAACAAAAACAAGAACAAACCCCTGTTGC
>NW_022196915.1:87705165-87711605 GCF_008632895.1 Mastomys coucha | reverse complement strand
TTGTCCTTCCTTCAGTCTCTGCTCCATAGTTAGTCTCTGCAACTCCTTCCATGGGTATTTCGTTCCCCTTTTAAGAATGAATGAAATGTCCACATTTTGGTCTTCCTTCTCTTGAGTTTTTTGTGGTTTTTGGGTTGTTCTTCCTGTATTCCGAACTTCTGGGCTAATATCTACTTATCAGAGAGTGCATATCATGTGTGTTCTTTTGTGATTGGGTTACCTCACTCAGGATGATATTCTCCAGATCCATCCATTTCCCTAAGAATTTCATAAATTCATTGTTTTTAATAACTAAGTAGTACTCCATTGTGTAGATGTACCACAATTTCTGTATCCATTCCTCTGTTGAGGGACATCTGGGTTGTTTCCAGGTTCTGGCTATTATAAATAAGGCTGCTATGAACATGTTGGAGCATGTGTCCTTATTACATGTTGGAGCATCTTCTGGGTATATGCCCAGGAGTGGTATAGCTTGGCTGGGGAGATGGCTCAGCCATTAAAGGCTAGGCTCACAACCACTGTAAACATTTTTTATGGTTGGGCTTTAAAGCATTCTTGACCAGCATTCTGGACTGGTGTTGCCAACCCAACCTCATCTACTGATGGGATCTTCTAAGCTAGATAAATGGCTTATCAATTTCAATTCTGTGATCATACTTGCTAAAACACCAAATCCTCCTGACTTAGTATTAGAGAATGACATTTTTACTGGCAGGGAATAAAAAGTAAGCTTTTTGGACTGATGTATAAGCTGGCCTGTGTGCACACTTAGCACCTCTTAGGAGCGAAGATTTTCTTTTCATATTATATCTTAGAGTGCAGCCAAACTTCACATAGTTTCTTCAGAAATTAGGAATGCTTGATGTATAAAATACTAAAATTCCCTTAGGAAATTTTTTTTATTAAAGTCTATTAAAAGGTAAAGCTTTTGGAGAATACTTTTCTTTTCGGAGTTTGTTGTGTAAATGACATAAAACATCATGTATTGTAGGTGGCCTGGCTGAGTTCAGAGATTATTCCACGACTATGAAACTGTTGGCATGGTCTGTGCTATAGCCTATCTGCTACCTTCTATTTTCTTCTTGTTCTCCCTGCTTTAAAATTATTATGGGAGAAATGTTTAATGTAGGTTCTGCCTGAATCATATTTTAAGTATATAATGTACTTTGCTAGTGGCAGGCATCAGTAGTAAGTGCTTACCCAACTACTTGCGCTTCCTTTGCCTGACCTTGTGCCTTTTGTCCATTTTCTGTTCCTGCACGTTTGACTACAACCATCATTTTTCTTCTTTGTTTGATTTAGAAATTGTAGTTCCTCATGGCATTCAAATAAATGCTGAGATCCCTGGACCTAAGGCCCAGATCTGGGTCCAAACAGTGGTCCAAATTAAGAGAAGATTGACTAACATACATGAAAAAAGAAATATAAATTTATTTACAGCTTTAGCCAAAACTGTAAAAGAGAATTTCTCAGTGCTTCTCTGCTTTGCTCCTAGGAGCACCAAGACTTATAGAAAAGATGAAACAAAAGCCAGGAAACAAGGTCATCTTTGTTCTGAGAGATGAGCCTTTCATTCAACAGAGTGTTCCTGTGGGTGGCACCTTTTCACCTTCAGCTATCAGTTTTTCTACTATCTAGACACACACACACATGCCCACAAACATACACATATACACACACATGCACATATATACACACACATACATATACATGCATACATGCATACACATACACACATACATACACATGCATACATGCATACACATACACACACGTGCACATGCACAGAAACACACATACACATATACACACACATGCACATGTACAAAAACACATACATACACATATACACACATGCCCAAATGCATACACACATTCATACACACACACACAAAAACATACACATGAACATATACACACATGCAAACATGCATACACACACCATACACACACATGTGCACACACACACACACACACACACACACACACACCCTTGCAGGATCACAGAGTATTTGTTATTCAGTGTATGGTAATATGTCACTTAATACAATTTTCTCTGTATTTTTATAATGTCACAATTGCAACCTGGCATCACATTACTACAAATGGAAAAATGTCCTTTATATTTAAAGTTGAATGATATTTTGTGTATATAAACCATAGCACTGGAAAATCAAACTTCAACCTATTTAAATTTAGAAAGGAGAGTCAAGGAAGGCATTCTCTTCTGGTTGTCAAGTTGTTTTAAGATACTCACTAAAGATACTGAACTGCTCTATAATTATTTCTATTTTAAAGAAAATCATGTAGTTTTACCTTAGCACTCTTCAAAAAGAAGGCTCCTGATACTTATATATAACTTATACTAAACTGTTTCAGAAAATAAGCATTTTTAACTCATGAACTAAATTTAGAAAGCAATTTAATTTACCAACTACCACTCACCTGAAATAAGCATTAAAAATCAGTGTCAATGTTTCAAGCTTACAGACTGTATATTAATGTACAGTCCTATCTATCCATGTGGCCTCAGAGAGTCCCTAAATCCTACATTCTATGATACATTTGTTTTACTTATTAGCTTATCACATATATTCTTATATATCTATAATATATTCTTATGTATATATGTATATATATATATATGTTTATGTATACATATAATTATTTTATTTCCATTCTAGCCCTTCTCCCCTCCAAGTACCCCTATACACAGTTCCTCATCCCATTCTTCCTCACCCTTGCCTCCTAGGGGTTGATACCCCTCACCTGACCAGACCTCCCCCTACCCTGGAGCCTCAAGTCTCTCCAGGATTGGGCACATCTCCCACTGAATCCATACCTCTGCTGTATATTTTCCGGGGGCCTCGGACCATGCTGCCTGGTTGATGACTCAGTCTGAGAACTCCAAGGGTTCTAGGTTAGCTGAGACTGATGATCTTCCTTCCTATGGGATGGCCCTCCCCTCCAACTTCTTGAAACCTTTCCCTAATTCAACCATAGGGGTCCCTGACTTGAGTCCAATGGTTGGATGTAAATATTTGCCCTTGTCTCAGTCAGCTGCTGGTAGGGCCTCTCAGAGGACAGCCATGCTAGGCCCATCATAGCATCAATAATAGTGTCAGGCCTTGGTGCCTTGCCCCCCTGTCCCCTTAGATGGATCCCAAGTTGAGCTGGTCATTTGTGGGGACTTTTCTCTCTCTGCTAAGGCCTGGGGCTCTCTGCTGCCTGTGCCAGGGTCTGAGCGGTGCATTCGTTAAGAGGAGGCAATGCATAATCGTGAGATATTTTACTATAGGAAAGAGAAAAGAAGGCTATGACTGTGGAGAGAGAGAGGAAGAGAAAAAGGAGAGGAATGAGAGGAGAAGAGAAGTAGAGAGAGAGAAAAGAGAGGAAGAAAGCAAGACAGCAGGAGAAGAAGAGAGGGCAAGAGAGAGGGGAGGGTGCAAACTGCCCCTTATATATTGTGAGGTGTGGGGCGGGCCATGCCTGGCTGTGGTCAAATGACTGTGGGTAGGGTCCAGCTAGACTGCTGGGAGCTTGGGGCATTGTCTACATGACAGAGCACACATCTCCAGCGGGGGCTGCTTTGGCGGGGTTGGGACTGAAACAGGAGCCAGAGACCCAGGAGTTATGGCTGAATACCTTCTTTCCCTTGTAGGCAGAGATTACCCACTGGGGTTCTGGGGTTCTAGACTTATACTCGACTGGGCCCAGGTTGCCTGAACAGACACAGTGTCCACAGTGTCCCTACAGTCATTGGATTGCCTTTCCTTCAGTCTCTTCTCCATTTTAGTCCCTGCAGGTCTTTTTAGACAGGAACTATTCTGGGTCAGTAATTTTGACTGTGGGTCGGTAACCCTATCCCTCCATTTGAGGCCCTGTCTATCTACTGGAGGTGGACTCTTCCAGTTCCTTCCTCCTATTGTTCAGCATTTTGGCTAAGGTCACCCCCATTGAGTCCCGAGAGTCTCTTACCTCCCAGGTTTCTGGTACTTTCTAGAGGGTTCCTTGCCTATCATCCCGAGGTTACATATTTCTATTTATTCTCCTACCCCTCTGGGTTTCTCTCCGACCCTTTCCCCCAACCTGATACTGTTTACCCATTTTCCCTAACCCTCCACACTCCCACACAGGTCCCTCCCTCCCTCTGCCTCCCATGATTATTTTGTTCCTCTTCTAAGTGGGATTGGCACATCCTCACTTGGGCCTTCCTGTTTGTTAAACTTCACTTATCCTAGGTATTTTGTACATTTTGGCTAATATTCACTTATCAGCAAATATATAACCATGGATGTCTTTTGGGGTTTGAATTATGTCACTCAGGATGATATTTTCTAGTTCCATCCATTTGCCTGCAAAATTCATAATATCCTCGTTTTCAATAGCTGAATGGTATTCCATTGTGTAAACGAACCACATCCTGTATCCATTCTTTGGTTGAGGGACATCTGGGTTATTTCCAGCTTCCGGATATTGCAAGTAAGGCTGCTATGAACACAGTGGAGCATGTGTCCTTGTGGTATAGTAGGGCATCTTTTGGTATATGCCCAGAAGTGATATAGCTGGGTCCTCATGTAGTACTATGTCCAAATTTCTAAGGAACCACCAGATTGATTTCTAGAGTAATTGTACCAGTTTGCAATCCCACTAGTAATGGAGGAGTGTTCCTCTTTTTCCACATTCATATCAAAATGTGCTGTCACTTAAGTTTTTAGTCTTAGCCATTCTGATTGGTGTAAGATCATTTTCATTTTCATTTTCCTGATGACTAAAGATATTTCTTTAAGTGCTTCTCAACCATTTGAGATTCTTCTGTTGTGAATTCTCTGTTTAGCTTTGTACCCTACTTTTTAATTAGATTATTTGGTTCTTTGGAGGTTAGCTTCTTGAGTTCTTTATATATTTTGGAAATTAGTCCTCTAATCAATGGATAGTTAACTAACATTTTTTTACCCAGTCTGTAGGTTGCCAATTTGTTCTATTTTTCGAGACAGGGTTTCTCTATGTAGCCCTGGCTGTCCTGAAGCTCACTTTGCAGACCAGGCTGACTTCGAACTCAGATATCTGCCTGCCTCTACCTCGCAAGGGCTGGGATTAAAGGCATGTGCCACCACCACCTGGCTCAAATTTCTTTATGAAGGCTTTATGCTTTCATTGTGTCCCATAAGTTTAGGTTTGCTGTGTCATTTTCATTGAATTCTATTAAGTCTTTGACTTCTTGGTCTATTTTCTCCTTGACCAAGTTATCCAGCAGAGAATTGTTCTGTTTCTATGATTACATGTTCTTTCTGCTATTTTTGTTGTTATTGAAATTCAACCTTAGTCTGTGGTGATATGATTGAATGAATGGGATTATTTCAATCTTTTGTATCTGTTGAGGCTTGTTTTATGTCCAAGTATATGGTCAATTTTGGAGAAGATTTCAGGAGATACTGTGAAGAAGGTATATTCTCTTGTTTTCAAGAAGGTTCCAGAAGGTGATGAGAAGCGATATTCTATTTTATGGGTAAAGTGTTCTGTAAATATCTGTTAAATCCATTTTGTTCATAACTTCAGTTAGCTTCTCTGTGTTTCTGTTTCAATGGCCTATCAATTGGTGAGAGTGGGAGATTGAAGTCTCCCACTATTAATGTGTGAGGTTTAATATATGTTTTTAGCTTTAGTAAAGTTTGTTTTACAAATGTATGTGACCTTGTACTTTGGGCATAGATGTTCAGAATTAAGACTTCCTCTTGGTGGATTTTTCCTTTGATGAGTATGAAGTGTCCTTCTCTATCTCATTTGGTAATTTTTTGTTGAAAGTCTATTTTATTGAATGTTAGAATGGCTACTCCATGTTGTTTCTTGGGATCATTTACTTGGAAAACTTTTTTCCAGCCCTTTACTCTGAGGTAGTGTTTGTCATTTTCACTTAGGTGTGTTTCTTGTATGCATTAAAATCCTGTTTATGTATCCATTCTGTTAGCCTGTACTTTTATTGGGGAACTGAGTCCATTCATGTTGAGAGATATTAAAGACAGATGATTGTTAGTTCCTGCTATTTTTGTTGGAGGTGGTATTATGTATGTGTGTGATTCTCTTCTTTTCGGTTTGTTGTGAGATGTTTAATTTCTTGTGTTTTCTTGGGTATAGTTACCCTCCTTGTGTTGGACTTTTCCTTTTATTATCCTCTGTAGGTCTGGATTAGTAGAAATATATTGTTTAAATTTGGTTTTGTCATGGAATATCTTGATTTTTCTATTTATGGTGATTGAGAGTTTTGCTGGGTATAGTAACTGGCACTTGTGTTCTCTTAAGATCTGGATGACATCTGCCCAAGGTCTTTTGGCTTTTAGAGTTGCTGTTTAGAAGTTTGGTGCAATTCTGGTAGGTCTGCCTTTATCTTTTTCCCTTACTGTTTTTAATATTCTTTCTTTTTTTCTTTTCTTTCTTTCTTT
>NW_022196915.1:87694813-87705142 GCF_008632895.1 Mastomys coucha | reverse complement strand
TGCACATTGTGATGGGAGGAATCTTTTTTCTTGTCTAGTCTATTTGGAGTTCTGTAGGCTACTTGAATGTTCATGGGCATCTCTTTCTTCAGGTTAGGGAAGTTTTCTTCTATGATTTGTTGGGGACTTTGTGCTCAGTTCAATGGATGGCTGTGGGCATCCACTTCTGTATTTGTCAGGCACTGACAGAACCTCTCAGGAGAATGCTATATCAGGCTCATGTAAGTAAGCACTTGTTGGAATCTACAATAGTGTCTCAGTTTCGTAACTGTATATGGGATGGATCCCTGGTAGGGCAGTCTTTGAATGGCCTTTTGTTCAGTTTCTGCCCCACACTTTTTCTCCGCATTTCCTACTATGGGTATTTTGATCCCACTTCTGAGAAGGACCAAAATAGCCATACTGTGTTCTTCCTTCTTCATGAGCTTTATGTGGTCTGTGAATTGTATCTTGAGTATTCCAAGCTTCTGGCCTAATATCCAATTATCAGTGAGTGCATACCATGTGTGTTCTTTTGTGGTTCGGTTACCTCACTCAAGATGATATTTTCTAGTTCCATCCATTTGCCTGAGAACTTCAAGAATTCATCATTTTTAGTAGCTGAATAGTACTCCATGGTATAAATGTACCACATTTTCTGTATCCATTCCTTTGTTGAAGAACATCTGGGTTCTTTCCAGCTTCTAGCTATTATAAATAAGGCTGCTACGAACATAGTGGACCATGTGTCCTTGTTATGTGTTAGAGCATTTTCTGAGTATAAGCCCAGGAGTGGTATATCTGGGTCCTCAGGTCTGATTTTCTGAGGAACCGCCAAACTCATTTCCAGAGTGGTTGTACCAGCTTGCAATCCTACCAGCAATGGATCAGTGTTCCTATTTCTCCATATCCTCACCAGCATCTGCTGTCACCTGAACAGAACACCAATAGCTTATGTTCTAAGATCAAGAATTGACAGATGGGACCTCATAAAATTACAAAGCTTCTGTAAGGCAAAGGACACTCTCAATAGCACAAAATGGCAACCCACAGAGTGGGAAAAGATCTTTACTAACCCTATATACAATAGAGGGCTAATATCCAATATAGAGTGGGAAAAGATCTCTATCAACCCTATATCCAATAGAGAGTTAACATCTAATATATACAAAAACTCAAGAAGTTAGACTGCAGAGAATCAAATAACCCTATTAAAAATGGGGTACAGAGCCAAAGAAAGAATTCTCAACTGAAGAATACTGAATGGCTGAGAAGCACCTAAAGAAATGTTCAACATCCTTAGTCATCAGGGAAATGCAAGTCAACACAACCCTGAGATTCCATCTCACACCAGTCAGAATTACTAAGATCAAAACCTCAAATAACAGCAGATGCTGGTGAAGTTGTAGAGAAAGAGGAATACTCATCCATTGCTGGTAGGGTCACCACTTCAAGGTAGTAGAAATGCATAGTCTTTTTGATGCTTTGGGAGATAAAGGTACTGTCCTTGAATTTACAGCTACACTCTGCTGCCCCATGGAAGATGGCATCATAGAATTAATGAAAACACCACATCCCATGTTCTGTACAATTCCATACATTATGAGCAACACAGTTCTATTTTTCTCCCTAAAAAAATTGTTCAAATCAATCTGTGAACTCAGAGATGAAAACATTTCTTTTTATAGTTCTGATCCAACAGCTGAAAAAAAATGCCTTTCTTTCCAAACAAAATAGACTCATCATATTGTACCTTTTACGTAAACATCATTTTTCAACAGATAAATATTGTCAACTCTGAATTTTAGACATTTTTCCAATTCCTACAGTACTTTTGTGAATATAAGATAATTTATCTGTAACAGTTCTATCACAAAAATCCATTTTTACCCCAAAGGCAATAGATTAAAACTACATGAAATCCTCTTTCATGTAGTTTATGGTTTTAGAATTATTTATTAGAAGTTCCTGGTTTTATTTTCAGATAATTATAACAGCCTAGAAAATATATCAAAACTATAAACAAACTAAACAAACAGTCTAAATATTGAAAGAGTCCAGGCAAACACAATGTGTTAACAAGAACTGTGATGCTGGCCTGAACTAATAAGTTTATATGATACAATGAACAACTTAGAATGTCACTGACAATTTAAAAACACCTTGCTTATTTGCTCTTTCTTTTTATGTTATGTTTTTGTTTGATGGGAGAAAATTATCTTTTTAGCCCTGCCACACAACAACAAATTGCTGCTATGGTTCATAGTTTATGTAACCATTCATTTGCAGGTGTATGTGTGTGTGTGTGTGTGTGTGTGTGTGTATGATGACAGCAAATGGTGGTTTTGCGGATGAACACACAGTTACGGTTTTGAGAGGCAAATCATTCTTTTTTTCTTGGTGAAGAGATACAGAGAAATCCACATGGACCACCAGAAACACTATGGTGTCATTCTTGAATGTGTATATCTTTCTAAGCCTATGCCTTTCCCTGATCCCCATTGGTGGCTCCTGTTTACAAACAGTCAGTAGCTACCTCCATTTTTCTCTAGATGTCAAATCCTTCATACTTCTCTCGCTTCCACTGTCAATCCAAAATGTACAGCACACAAGGAAACAAGCAATCTTTTACAATTTGAGAGAGAAAAGTCTGGTGCTCTTTCCTGTACTTTAGAGTCTCATGCTTGTCTATGTTCTCATTGTTCCAATATCTTAAAATAAAATTGAACAAAAAGTATCAGCAAAACATTACTTTTGTTTTTCAAGATATTGACAATTGTCAAGGAAGAGGATTCTTAAGAGATGAGATAATACCAAGGTATTAATACCAATAACTGCACCAACTACTGCCTTAAAAGTGTTACTAGAGATGAGAAGCCCAGATAAAGCCTAAAAACACGTATGTGCAGAGCTTGCTCCAAGTCAGTCATAGCTCAATGAAACTATTTACTAATTGAAAACAATCGGAAAAAAGTCAGTGATCTGCAAGAATCCTCATTGTGTTGCTCTAAACATTCTTAGATCTTTCCCAAGGCATGCCCACTGTTATGAGATTTGTAGTCCAAAGATACAAAAGTAATCTGGCAATTTTAATTCTCTGCTCTTTCAGTATATGAGTGACCATAATACTACAAAGTGCAGAAAAAATAGACAACAAAAACCTAGAAGAGAATAAAATAAAAAGTCGTTCTTATATATCCAATACTCATTCTTAATGTAGAAAATTATAATAAATAGAACTGTCCAAAACAGTTGGCTCACATGATTTTGAATCTTTGGTATATCAAAACACACTGAAGAATTCTCTGAAGAAGCAGAGGTTCTTCAGAGAAGAACACACTGTCAGAAACTGTGATTCGCTACAGGTGACATCATCATATGAGGGACTGAGGAGATTTATTCTGGAACTTGCCATGCAATTGTGAATTTTCTGCAATAAAGTAAAACTTTTCTTCTTGAACAAAAGAGTCTAAATGTATGGACTTAGCACTCAGAGCATTGTGTGAGCTTCACTATCATCAGGTCCTTGGGGAGTACGCAGTAAAGGTCACTATAATATTTTATTGGGCAAAGATTGTTACATGTGCTAGAAAAGACCTAGAAAGAGAAAGCCAAAACTAGTGTTGAAATTTGTGATCTAAGGTAGGCTCTACAGAAGTGAGGTAGAAATTTAAAAGTATTGAGCCACTTAATGAAATAAGACATAGGGTAGGGGGAGGGAGAGTAGCAAGAATAGCATAGGAAGATGGGGGCAAAAGCCAAGATGAAGAAAAGCTTCAGTCTTCTGTGTCATGCCTTTGCCAAAAACATGGTTATGCTTATCATATGTTCAAGATTCCACATTTAAAATGGTGAAGGGGAAATATGGATTCATAGAAAAAGACAACAAATGGTAACTCAAAGAAGCATCACTTAAATTGAGAATGTGAATACTCGTGACTGAAAGTTAAAACACAAATCCTTCCAATAACCAGTGATATGGAAATAGAGAGAAAGGGAACTGATTGAGAATGAAGGAACTACAAACAAATAACTGTAACAAGTGCTCCTTATTTTCTCCTTAGGTCAGACAAGCCAAATGAACAAAGCTAAAATGGATCACATTGCAAATAACAATGTGAGTGTTTTATTGAGTTTGTTATGATTGAGGTTTGATTATTACAGGAAAATTTTGCAACCTATGATGTGCACAAAGGATTTATATGTGAAGTGAAGTTATTATTGGACATATTTTCAACACAGCAAGACTAAAGAAGACAAGGAGCACTTAAAGAAAGTAGCTAGGAAATTTACCAAACTCTTGATAATGTAACATTTTATTTGTCTATTTAAGTGTGTGTTTGAAAATTTCCACAATGAAGAGATTTTTAAAATGTGGCTGATCAATTAACATATCATTAATATGCATTAAAGGGGTGTCTTGGAAGTTCATGGTATGAAATCTGGAAGATTTGGTCTTGAGTACCCATAAATTTAAACAAATCTTTTGGCCAGATGAATCTTTGGACTTGATTTTCTCACTAGAGCTTTGAAATCAGATGCTCCTCTATGTAAAACATTATACAAGCACAATCTACTGATTGAGCATATAGGCTGTGCCCTATGCAGTCATGGCTAGATATAATCCATCATGATTTGTTTGGTAAAAATTCTGGACTTTGCTTTGTACTGGGCACTTTTTTCAAACACAGACCTGGATGCATAGGTTTGGTAGGCAAACTATTAACGTCTATTTAGCTGAATAGGATTCCCAGGACCTTGAAATTAGAGACCGCCATGGCAGAGGATGAGTACCGCCTCCAGCTTCTCCCTCAGCCTCCCACACTCACTGTGGTACTCTCCCATACGTTGATTTCTTCTTGAGTGAGGAGTTTCAGGCCTTCTCCATGAGCCCTGTGGTGAGGACTTTGCAACCACTGCCTTTCACAAGATGTCAAAAGTGGGAAAACCACTGAATTGTGTATAATATTCTCTACCAAAAAAATACTAAAACACATCCACAGGGCAACATGGGTGAAAGTGAATATAATCCAGGTAGAAATCCTGCCTTAGAACAAGCATCATTTTGTTCCCACAGTAACTGAGGATAACATAAAATTAATCTTTTTACACATTTATGTGGACTCATTCCCAAGAAATCTAAAAGCACTGGGACCAAGAAGAACACAAACATATCAGGAAGCCTCAAGATTGTTACTGAGCTTCCCTATGCATAGAAATGATGACTTTAATGGCAGCTACAATATGTCAAGGGCCCTAAGGCAATCACAGCATTAGAAACTAGATTGCCATAAAATGCCTTCTTCAAGGGACTAAAAATTATTCAAGTTGTCATTAGTTCTCAGCATAACAAGCTAATGCAAACAGCATTGAAGATTGAATCTGAGTTCAGTTTAAAAAAAAAAAAACCAGGTCATGTGTAGAAACAGCTAACAGTAAGAAACAGAGCAAAACACAGGAACCAATGTCACCCTCAGCACTCTTTGTCACTACAAAGCATAGCTATGTGTCACCAAACTCAGCTTATGCTTCACTCCCCAATGAGTTCTGCATCTCCAGTGAGCAAAGTTATCAATGTGAAGGGGAGTCTAGGAACTGGGTATGGGTCTAGGTATTTGGGGATGAGAGCTTCTATTTCCTTACTGACTCACTTTTGTTACTTGCCTCCTGAATAAAGTACCAAATTGCCAACATCTTCAACAGATGGAATCGGGAAAGCAGGAATGAAGGATTCAGAGTTCTTGGGAGGTGTTGAATGATTGTGTCCTAAACCTGTTCTATTTACACAGACCCCAACACATGTCAGATGCTGACTGAGTACATGGACAACCTAATCCCTTAGGGACTTTGTGGGATGGCCAGCTTACTGTTCCTACTAACATCTCTTCCTTGAGACCAAGGTATCAGGGATAGAGATGAGATGGCTCAGTGGTTAAAAGTACTTGTTCTTATGAGGAGCCAAGTTCAATCCCCAGCACCTGTGTCAGGTGGCTCACAACTGCCTGTAACTACAATTCCGGTGGATCTGATGCCCTCCTTCTAACTTCCTACAATTACATGCACATACCCACACACATACTGTTACATAATTTTAAAATAAAATAAAAAAAAATTAAAAAGGAGCATGGTTTCTTTTTAAAATTTTTTAACTTTTAAATGATGACTGATTGTTACTCATACATATGAAGGGATTGTCGTGTGTGTGTGTGTGTGTGTGTGTGTGTGTGTGTGTGTGTAATGTACAATGTAGAATGAATTATTTTTCATGTTGAGGAAAAAATGAGAGCAATTCAACTTATCAAGAAGAGGTGGTGCCTATGAGAGAAGGCACTATGAGCTAGCACAGCAGCAAGTTGGATAAAGGGCAGGAACTGGTTGCTTGGTTTGCACATTTTATGCATGGGGAGTTGTGTAGCTGCTTGGCAGACGAAAACTCCAAGTCAAAGTATGAATAATCCAGAACTGATGTAAACACAAGTGCAAGCATCTTGTCCAACACCCCTTTGATTCCACTATGTGTCTCCTGATTGTGAGACTTAAGCCTGACTCACTTTGTTGCCACTTGATAACTACTTGGTATAAGCCACAGATAGGGACATGAGATGTCACCAGGAGGGCACACAGTACATCAAGAACGGCCTTCCCAAGACTGGGAAGTTTAAGCTTAGCCCTATCGAACCTTAAATTATTTGAGTTAGTTCAGCCTCAGTTTCCCTGTGAGTTTGATGAGATCAGGCAGTTCAATACAGAGGTGAGGTCATGTGCTGTGTGAGGCCAGTGACATTTCTGATAAGGACCCTTCTAGCTTTTTATTATTTTTAGTGTTTAATTTTCCAAGCCATGATATCAGATAGAAATGTTCCTGTATCTTAAAGAATTCTTTTTTTCTTTCCCTTCCTTTTTATTACAAAAACAAAACAAACACCCTAGGAGAAAGGTTCATGATTACCAGCTACACCAGAGTACTTCCTACCATTTTTTACTCTGTGGTGTTGAGGCTGGCAACACAAACAACAAGCTAAACTACTTACAATGGACTCATTTTCAGTAACTGACATTTACAGGAATATACTAGAAATGGCACTAAAATGTTTAAGAAAAGTTATAATAAGCTTGCATGCACATCATACAGAAAAGAAACGCTATATATATGTGTGTCTGTCTGTGTGTCTGTGTGTGTCTGTGTGTGTGTCTGTGTGTGTGTGTCTGTGTGTGTGTATGTGTGTGTGTGTGTCTGTGTATGTGTGTCTGTGTGTGTGTCTGTGTGTGTGTCTGTGTGTGTGTCTGTGTGTGTGTCTGTGTGTGTGTGTCTGTGTCTGTGTGTGTCTGTGTGTATGTGTGTCTGTGTGTGTGTGTCTGTGTGTCTGTCTGTGTCTGTGTGTGTGTCTGTGTGTGTCTGTGTGTGTCTGTGTGTGTGTGTCTGTGTGTCTGTCTGTGTCTGTGTGTGTGTCTGTGTGTGTGTGTCTGTGTCTGTGTGTGTCTGTATGTGTGTGTCTGTGTGTCTGTCTGTGTCTGTGTGTGTGTCTGTGTGTGTCTGTCTGTGTCTGTGTGTGTGTGTGTGTGTCTGTGTGTGTGTCTGTGTGTGTGTCTGTGTGTCTGTCTGTGTCTGTGTGTGTGTCTGTGTGTGTGTGTCTGTGTGTGTGTGTCTGTGTGTGTCTGTGTGTGTGTATGTGTACATATATGTATAAAAGGAAAGCTTCTGAAGTGTTATGCCAGGAGCAGGGACAGTGATGGACAGGACAAAGCTTTAACGGTGGGCTTGCATTTTCCAAGTGACTATAAAGCCATGACAGCTGCAGAGGACAAAACCCAGAAAACTACACAGGAAAATACCTCCAGTCTGTAAGCAAGCTGAGCTGCCCAGCCTATTGGGGCCTGAACCCCAAAGACTGCCAAGTGCCCACCCCAGCCTTGCATGTGACCCTTGAAGAAGCCTGTAGACAGCTGCCTTCCACCTCTGCACAGGACAGTCTAAGTCTCTGTAACTCATAAGAAGGAATGGCAGTTACCCCACAGCCTGGCATTGTGGGGACCGGGGTCGTACAAAACAATGAAGACAAAACAATTTAAGAAGTCTGGACAGAAAGAAAAAAAAAACGTTAAAAGCACCAGTGATGCATAATGTCTTTGTTCAGGGACAATTCTATCTTTATATTGCTCCCACTCGATACAGTATACAAAGTTAACCATAGCATACAGTATAGTATAGAAGCTAGAGCTATATGCTATATTAGCTATTATTACATATTAACACATATTTACAATACATTTGGACCAAAAGTGAATCACTGGGGTAATTTAATTAAATATAAAACAAAACAAAGCCCAACTACTTCAACTAACTGTCTGAATTATTTATATATTTTTAAAGAGTTTCTTAATACTTTGTGTTTATGCCATATGGAGCATTATTGTACATTTAAAGTATAATTTCATTACCATGATTAAATGCCTCTGTATGAATCATTTATATGCAAAAGTGTTTACTTTCCAATGATTATCCTTTCCTAAAAATATTTTGTCATACAAAAACTTAAGTTGGCTTTCTTAACACTAATAACTTTCCACAAATATTAGTAGGTGAAGGGTAGAGTGAACATATTTCAGTGAAGTGTTTGTTTTCTATGGACATAATATTTTTTTAAAAGTACGTTTTTGCCTTCTGGATGGTCTGGTTGGGTTTAAACACTTAAAATGAAGTTTAAATAATTTGTACATACACAATTCAAACTCTGGAATCAAGTTAGGACATGAAGGATTTAAGAATTTAGTTGGATAAGTCCCAACTCTGTTCTTTGTACACTTTTGGCTTTGTTTTGTTTTTGCATTGTTTTGTCTTAGAAACAAAGAGTTGCCAAAGTCTTCCTACCTTATGCTGCAGAACATCAATGTATGTGCTACACCTGGCAGCCTTATGCTGCAGAACATCAATGTATGTGCTACACCTGGCAGCCTTATGCTGCAGAACACCAATGTATCTGCTATACCTCGCAGTTTGTTGCTATTTGATTTTCCCCTCACTGGAAAATGGATATTATTACCTCATTGTTATGCAGTGTAATAAAAGTTACTCACCATGAAGTGTTTACACTATCCCCTCATATATTTCCGATATTCAATAAGGATGATCTAAGTTCAGATAAGTCTATAAACCTCGTCTTTAAGTTTTTGACCTTTGAAATGAAGTCATTCTTATGACTGTCCTTGAATCATGTTCTTAGAGGTTCTATATAATACTAATTATTTAAAGCTATCTTGATTGTATATTTTCTTTGTCTGATTTTTCAATTTTATTTACTGTCAAATGCAAAGGTAATATCTACCAAATGAAATGCATTAATATTGTATTTCCATGTAGCTACTTCAAAAGTACAAGCCTACAATTATCTGGGCATTTTAGTTTATAGTAGTGGAAGTTTTCCATACTTAAGTTTTTAAATTCTTTCCTTCACCTTAGTTGTATAGACATTTGCTGTGTCTATAAACATGCACACACACACATACAAATTAAAGCAAGTTAGATTGTTAGATTCAATCATTCTGGCACACAATTTGTTATATCTGATCAAAACTATAAAGCATTGATTTCCCCCCTGAATCTTTTCCCATTATCTTGCCTGTCTCTGTGTTGTTTATGCAACACCCCTAAACATCTAGAATTGAATCTTGAACAAACTTGCACAGTATGCACTATTTCGATAGAGACATGTTGCAGATCCCTGGGAGTCGCCTGTGTGTCTACCAAACAGCATATTCTAAACTAATCATCAGGGCTGCTTTCTTCCCTGCATGGACTGCCTCAGCTTCTGCCAAACAGAGAACCACACTGGGGTCCAGACACTGTGTTTCTGTCCCCAGGACTCCTACATGAGCTAGCTGCCTGCAAGGACTCAAATGACTTGAGGGGTGACAGATAGAACAAACTTTATGGAGACCTGAAGAAAAAAACAAGAAAGCAACTTCCCACAGATGCCAACCAGATGTCTTGCAGTCGTTCATTTATTCTCCCTCTTCTTTGTTTTGCAAGACAGTTTAAATTTAATAGATTCATTATATACCACAAAATGTTGTCATGTGAACCCACATGAACTTTTTCTCCAAGAGGCAAGAGGTTAGGCAATTGTTTGAATTTCATAAAGAGAGCCAGATGTGTCTGTGGTTTCACACTAATGGAACTCAGACCGTGGAAGGGAACTGTAGCCTCTGCTTGT
Organism: Mastomys coucha; assembly: GCF_008632895.1. NCBI lineage: Eukaryota > Metazoa > Chordata > Mammalia > Rodentia > Muridae > Mastomys > Mastomys coucha. The sequence continues at coordinate 87,694,952 of NW_022196915.1, read as the reverse complement.
GCTGCCGCTGCTGCTCCTGCTGCTGTTCCTGCTGCTGCTCCTGCTCCTGCTGCTGCTGCTCCTACTGCTGCTCCTGCTGCTGCTGCTCCTGCTGCTGCTCCTGCTGCTGTTCCTGCTGCTGCTGCTCCTGCTGCTGTTC
>NW_022196915.1:87677027-87693730 GCF_008632895.1 Mastomys coucha | reverse complement strand
TGCTGCTCCTGCTGCTGTTCCTGCTGCTGCTGCTCCTGCTGCTGTTCCTGCTGCTGCTCCTGCTTCTGCTCCTGCTGCTGTTCCTGCTGCTGCTCCTGCTTCTGCTCCTGCTGCTGTTGCTACTGCTGCTCCTGCTGCTGTTCCTGCTGCTGCTCCTGCTTCTGCTGCTGCTCCTGCTCCTGCTGCTGCTGCTGCTAGGCTTAGAGCTGGGAGAGAAGAGTGAAAGACCATTACTTACCTTTCCTGCATAAAAAAGTATGGAATTCTAAAGAAATCCATAATTCCATTTGTCTTCTTTTGTTTGTACATTCTATTTTTGGAATATTAGGTTAAGAAATAAAAATCTATGATAATACATGAGTTGGGGGAGTGGGAGGGGGAGAGAAACAATGTAAATATAGTACTTATCTATAAAAATCTCAAAAAATATAAAATTTAAATGAAAAACTAAGTAAGGAACATTTTGTGAAGTCTCTTTGGTTTTATTTGGTGTGCCAAGTAGCTGAATCTATGTATTCAATAAACACTAGACTATTTCAAAAATCACTATAGAAACTAGAATGTGTGAGAACAAATTCTACACAATATATCACATTTTCTGTGATGGATTACAATTTTCCTCCTCACTCTATCTGAATATTAGTGACTAGTTCCTGTATATCTGAATATTAGTGACTTGTCCTGTTTTATTCTTTGGAGCCTCATCCAGTGTTTGAAATCAGGATATCAAAAGTATGCAGAGACAGAGTTTAACTAAAATGTTCAGACAAACATTTAACTAAAAAAACCTTCAAAGAATTTTTTTGATGATCAAACCAATTTGAGGAAGATTGATCCACACAGGAAACGTGTCAATTATCTGATTATTGTATCAAAGCAAGTCTTTACTTGATCCCTCATAGCAAAAGCCAACTAACTATTTGTTTCCTGGACCTTAATTTTTTGTTCTGAAGACACAAGTTGAAATTAGGTCTCTGGTACTGACTGTACTAGTGAGAGGCAAAGGCAGGATCCTACTCTACAGAAAATTAACAAGGCTTGTGAGACAAGGGACTGTTTGAAATCAAGCACATCTGGACTTGATTTCCAAAGTTCAGCCTGGGTTACAGTTGTGTCTCCAACTCCTAGCATTGCGGACTTTACCATCACAAGCATGTGCTATGAACTGTCTACCTACATGCATAGCAGTGACAAAGTGCTGTCAGTCCTCTCACGGGTGCTTCTCTCTCTACTCATGATGACATGAGTCTACTTCATGAGAAACCACCGCCTAAAAACTTACAGCTGTAAGTCATTTCTTACTCCTTTGTGAAGGAATTGATTTCACAAGTTCTTCCATCACTTTTACAACTTTGACCTCAATGGTTTGGGAGTCATTCCACTGAATGGCCATCATTAAGGAAGGTAGTGTTTTTATCTCAAACTCTGTGAAGCCCCTTCTGAAGGGATTGTGCTTCAAGTTATAGAAAGGAATGCCTGCTATGCTGATACATGAAACTATTAACAAATGCAGACAAGATATAACTCCTCTTGCCCGAGTTGCCGGTGCTCTTATAAAATGGTCATCCCTTTCCAAAGCTCATAGTTCTATTCTTTCATGCCTGCTTCTTTGAATGCAATCTTCCTTGACTAGTTAACTTTGTCTACAACAGTTTTGCTCTGTTATAGGATACTGGGTACTGGGCTCTTTCCCATAAATTCACTCCAATTTAATGAAGATAAACAAAGGCCTCTTGTTATTCTCTCTCTCTCTCTCTCTTTCTCTCTCTCTCTCTCTTTCTCTCTCTCTTTCTCTCTCTCTCTCTTTCCAAAAAAGCTGAGTATCCTAACTACATTACTGAGGGCTTGCTGACAGGCAGGCCTCCTGTTGTTGAAGGACACATCCTGTCAAGTAATTGGATGAGAGCAACAAAGAATCTGAGAGAACAGCAAACCAACAGCGCCAGCCAGGGAAGTGGCCAGTTACCATTAGGTGTTGCTAACTTGATCTACACACGTGAATCTTGAGAACTGCGACACGCATGTGCTCCTGCTCCTCCATTTGGAACCCGGGAAGTAAAGATACTGTCAAGAGACACAGTAGTTTTTCCTGTGTTCCTCCTCTTAAGCCCAGCAAGTCATAGCAGAGGCTTTCTTCATGCAGGAGATAGCAGCCTCCATTCATTGATCTTTCTTTGTAGATATTCCCAAACCAGCCCCCATTGGATATCCATGATAACAGCTATATAAGAAAGGTACACCCAGAAGGAGAGAACAAACTCTCAGAGCTAAGGGCTACTCTAGAAACAACTGACTCTGAGGCAGTGCCATGGTCAACACATAGAGACACTTTATATATTAGCTTGCTGGGGGATCTGTGACACATACCACAAACAAGGCAACTTGAACAACAGAAGTCTGTCTCACTTCTTTAGAGTCGGAAGCTTGGCGAGGAGATGCTGGTGTTCTGATGTCTGAGAGAATCTGTCCTCTACTGTCCCCTCATTTATGGAGAGATGTCAGCTTTTGCTTACAGAAGTGCCAGGGTTGCTTCTGCTTTTGTCTTTGGGTGACATCTCCCTATGTGCATGTCTATGTGTCATTTTTCCTTTTGATAAGGACACAACATTAAAAAATGTTCCAGCCTAATGAGCATAAGAAGCCCGCGCTTATAAAAAGCTGACCACAGACTCAGCAGAGCTGGTCTAGAGGGTTTCTTCACGACTTATGTGACCTTGGATGACATAGTACACCGCTCTACGTCCTGGACTTTTAATTTGGAAACCAGGGAATAATCTCCACTACAGGATAGTATCTCACCAAGTAGAACATGTTCCTGAGATGAGTCCATTTCCTTTTGCTCCCCGTTTCCTCCCCTGTTTGCTTTGGGGATCCTGGTGAGAGGCAGGAACAAAGGCAGATGTATGTGGAAAACTAATTGCTCACAACATGACAGCCAGGAATCTACAAGAGAGATACAAGAGGACTGAGTTCCTCACATCCTCTTCAAGGATGCACAGACTTTGATCCAATTCCTAGGAACCCTTCTGGTAAAGGTTCCATCGTCTCCTAGTGGTACCGCAGGACGGTGACCTCAGCACGCGGTCTTTGCAGGAAACTTTCAGGGTACTGAATCAAACAGCTTGGCAATTTGAAATGAAAACAACTAATAGCATTGCATATTTAAAATCTCCTGAAAGCAGTCTCTGATACATTAAAAATCTAAGTGTACTTTTTCATTAATTAATAATATACAGGGTTCTGAGTGCTATTTTTACTCATGAAAATCAGCTAAGCCCCATGCTTGGGCCCCTGCACAATATATTAATGTGGCAAATCTCTCTATAAGTCATCAAAAGTTATAAAAAATAAAATATTCCTGGAGTAACCATCTGAGATAATAAGCTTTGAGAAGCAGTGACTTTGGCTCAGCAACCACACATATAAAAAATTTCAAGGTGGACATTAAAAAATAAATGTTAGAATCCAGAGTGTAATTCTGGGTGTGCACATGATGGTAATTAGAAAATAAAAGTATATTCAGCTAAAAAATCAGAAATTTGAAATGCTCATATTGAAGACAAAGTCTGTATGTTATAGATGATGAGATTCATAGCGTCCTAAGTAAAACTAGGAGAAATCAATAAGGCTCTGGCATTTTGCTCTGCATCAGTGTGTGTGTGCATGTGTGTGAGTGTGTGTGCATGCATGTGTGTGTGTGTGTGTCTGTGTGTGTATGCATGCACACGTACCAGATACTGAGCTCAGAGCAGCCTTGCACCTATTCAGGTGTGGTCTTCCACTCATTTATATCCTTATCTAGGTACTTCCTTCAATGTTGAATGTACCTTAAATCCTGTGTCAATTGACCTTCAGCCCTCCCTTGCCTGCCAGTCAGCTGACATGCTGCCTCACTCAGGCAAGAGTCCTGCAGATCCCACGTCACTGTCAGTATGGGTGAACTGTCTTGCTGGAGATCTTGGGGTACCCATAAAGTATTAGCATTGCCATCTTACCTTAAAGAAAAATACTAATTTAAAAGAGGTTACAGATGTAAAACATAATGAAAATAGTAAATTCTTAATTTAAATATAAGTGAAAGAATGAGATAAAATTTAAAATTTTGAGAATTGGGATACTTTAAAAAATATTCTTAAGACAATGTTTCTCTGAAGATATTAGACATTGAATATAACCTGTACTTGACGAACCAATTATAAGCAGATTTCAGGTGAATCTGAGTGAGAAACACTTAATCAGAATCATAAGGAGTTGTTTTCCTTTGGCCCAGGAGATGTCTTAGATTATGGAACTGCACCTTTAATTACACTGGGAAATCACTCAGGAATTGGTGGGATGTCAGAGACTTCTGAAAACTCATCTTACAAAGAAAATGGTTTCTGTCAGTCATGTGTATATGAAACTCCATTTGCTTAAATAGACAGAATTGTACTGATGTGCTTTTCTGAAGGAGTAGGTCCTAGTCTCTCGGAAATAACTCAGGCACCTATTTAGTTGCCATAGCTATACTTAAAGCAGATTTTAAAAATAGCGACATCTGTTTTCAACCCTAGAAATTTTTTTTAAACAAATGAATTCAGACTAAATTAATGATGCTCCCCTAACTTCCTACATTATAAACTGTGAGTAACTAAATTGAACAGCCTGCAGACTCTCAAAGGACTAAAGAACCTAGGAGGCATCTCTGTCCCTGGGCTTTCTGCCAACAGTCTAACTTTTTGATAGACAATTCTTGTTAAAAGTACGAAAATCAGCAAGCATATCAACCTGGAAGGTTTTTTTACTTCAATTGACATAATGCAGATCCACCACCAGCTTACACATATAAGGCCTTTTATCCCCTCAAAATATGATGTGAAGTCCGGGTATGAGGGAACTACCCGAGGATATCACTCCCAAGGCTGCATCCTGTTCTCTCTGCTCCACTGCCCTCAGTGGAAGGCTCCCATCCTGACACTGCAATATGTCTGCTATCCCTCCAGGCTTGAATTGCCTGCCACATAAAAGAAAGGATGAAAAGGAATTGCTTAAAAAAAGTAATGTTGGAGTTATGTATTCTATTAAAATTTTTTTCTCAATATCTTAACCAGTATTGCCTGTGAACTAAAACTGAATCACTTGGCCATGTATAGCTGCAAGAGAGTCTACAAAAGAGAATGTTTGAACTTTCTACTTATCATAATAAAACGTGGAAAAGATAATGAAATTATGAATGGTGGTTTTTTTTATAATTTTAACTTATTCCTTAATTTTGTCAGGCATGTATACAATGAATTTTTATCATATTCACCCAGTACTACCTCCCTCCAACTTCTATGAGTACAACTCAGATATTTTCCTCTAATCTTATATCTTTATTGTTTTGTGGAGGGGGAGATTGAGTGCTCATTTCATGGACTAACTGAACTAACTGAACTTACAAATTTCTCAGTTTCTTTTTCTTTTCTTCTTCTTTTTTTTTTTACATTTGGATTGTGTGTGTGTATGTGTGTGTGTAGATCAGAGGACAATTTTAGAGAGTCAGTTTTGTGTGTGTGTGTGTGTCAGAGGACAATTTTAGGATGTCAGTTTTGTGTGTGGGGGAGAAGGGTGTCAGAGGACAATTTTAGAGAGTCAGTTTTGTGTGTGTGTGTGTGTGTGTGTGTGTGTGTGTGTGTGTGTGTGTCAGAGGACAATTTTAGAGAGTCAGGTTTTTTCCTGTTTTTGAGGATTCATCTCAGGTTACCAGACTTTGTTACAAGCACCTTTTCCTACTGAGCTTTGTTAATGTCCACCAGCCATTAATTTTTAAAGAATTACTTAATAGTCTTTCTTTCAAAATATTTTTATGTCCCTTAACCCATGGTCCATACATAATTTTCTGTTTGGTCTTAATGGATAGATATAGAAAATGTAATATAGAAGTCCTTTCTAGAGATGATATGTACAGTCCTCAAAATCCTGTTCTATACTTAGTAGCAATGAATAATGCATGTGTGTTGTAACTTGGCACACTTGAATATCGACTAGACTGGATGGATATTTGATTACATTTAGTAGTAGTATATATCATCTTTTGTAAAGTGATAGTGTGGATATGTTTTAAAATGTAGCATTACCTTTCACATATGTGTAACTTGATTGAAAAGAACCCCCAAATACGTAGCATGTAAAGGTTATGGCAAAATGTCTTAACAACAGCCTTCTATTTATGAAAGATACTTGAGAGGTACATGCTGACAATGTATATTTTCTTCAAATTGTAATGTTCTTTCATAGTCAAAATTAGAAATAAATTTTGAAATAAAAATTAGAACTGACCTTTAATACTACTAATATTCCTATAGATCATGTATTTTTCCCCAGGTATGTTAGCCTTATTAGCTGCGTGTTATCTTTAAGTCAGGTGAGAAGTAAATTGGGACCTTATAGATACAGTCAAGAAGCTTGACTTTACATGGGTATGGTTTTGGCATTCAGTATCCAGGAGAGTGCTGTAAATATATATGGCTTCCATTCACATCCTAAACCACATGAGTCTCTTAGTCTGGTTTTTTGTTTTGTTTTGTTTGGTTTTCCTTAGCTCTATCTACTTGTACCATGATCTTCCAGTTAATCAGGCAGGAAGCTAAGTTATATTTACCTTTCCTAAACCTCATATTTCCATCTTTAACGAAAACCAAACACTTCTTTACAATGACCCAAGAGAGATATCTACTTCATTGACATATACCTTGGTCTCCTAAAAGTCTTTCATCTGGCAATTTTCATGGATTCTACAGCCCCAGTAGACAATCATGTCTACCTGGATTTCTTTCTTCAGTCTACTACTAGTATCTCCTTCAGGTATTCATCATTTCTTGGGTTGATTTTATGACAGGCCTGTTTATCCTCCCATTGTACATGGCTCCTCTCTTCCTGCCATCCTATCACCAAACTAACCTTGTACACCCTAATATTACCCCCTTTCATGGTAATTACCTATTACACATTTTGCTCCACATAAAGGTCATAGTTATTGGAGTGGTACAAGAGACCCTTTGACTCTTGTATATTTTGCCATTGTACATTTTATCATCTCTTGAACCTTTTTTTTTCCTTTCTAGACAAAACTGTTCACATTGTCTCTGATGAGCAAGCCTATTTTATAGCTCTGTGCTCCTGCTCATTGTATCTTCAATACCCTCTGCTTTCTGCTGATGAATGCAGGGATGACTCTTACTGAAAAAGGATTGGCTTCCCTTTGAAGATGCAGATCTATGACTATATGCTTCATAATGGGATATTTTCTGACCTCAGCACTCCTTCTTCATCACTAAACTGCCCCTCTACTGACTTGGCACATTTATTTATATTCACCCCATAGTAATTTCCCAGGCTTGTATCTCCTAAAGATAAAAATAAATTAGAATTCGAGCTTTCTCTGACACTGCCACCAACATATTGAGTTTTGTAACTCTGCTTCTGTTGGTATATGTAGTTCCAATAAAGCCGTGTAACCATGATGTCAGCAGGCTTTCTGTACTCCTCAAAGATGATGGCTTCTGAATAGACCACATGATGCTAATACTTGCTGTACAGTGACAGTCTGTGTTCACAGGGCTCCAGTATGCAGGCATCATTTGCAACATTTTGTTATTTAGTATCTTGTTCTTTTCATCCTTGACAAATTCATTTCATTGCTTGAATGAAATTTTCCTGTCTGATAACTTGCTTATTATTTATTTTTATATTACATTCTGGTGAAACTTGGGATCATGGTGTCACAACAAAAAGGCTGTGATTCCAGGATAAAAACAATAACTTCGGTGTGCAAACAGCATGAAATAGGATGTAGTCATTTTAGTTGGCTTTTGACAGATGTAGAAAGTAATTTCATGCCATACCATTTCCTATCTACATCACAAGAAATGAGCTGGTACCAGTGATTAATAGCTGTCTGTTTATTTCATAACTTTCTTTCCAACTGCACAGGTGTTGCTATTGGGCATCTCACCTAATTAACTGTTTTGTTATGCCAACAAGACCAGTTCAGTATTGGAGGATGGATTGCTCTTAATAATGGAGTCAACTGGGGAAATGATGTGATGAACTTGACTTATCCTGTATCACTGTGTTGATAATTCATTTCTTATCATTTGTTACTTACATCGTTTTCTTAGGATACTTCTGAACCCTTTAGAGCAGTGTTTCTCAACCTTCCTGATACTGTGACCCTTTAATACAGTTCCTCATGTTGTGGTGACCCCAAACCATAAAGTTATTTCACTGCTATTTCATAACTATAATTTTGCTATTACCATGAGTCATAAGGTAAGTATCTGATATTCAGGATGTGACTTCCAAATAGATTGTGACCCAAAGTTGACAAACACTGCTTTAAAGGCCTCTGTGTCTGGTCATTAGTATAACTTCCTTTTTAATCAATCAATGTCTTTTTAATTCAAACATACTAGTTGATATTAGTCACTGAATTTTGCTTGCTATATTGGAATTTTTTCTGATAACATTTTCTTTGAAGAATTCTTGGGTTTTAATATTGTTATGTTAGCTTCATTGTGTAATTATAAGAAAGTTTTTTTTTTCTCATGGAATCCCGAACAGATTGAGAGTTACAGCAGCATTAGTAACTGCTCATGGATTTTTGATCCCCAATTCTTTACAGTTAGACTCTAAAACAGCAACAATTTTCCTCTTTCTTTCCAAATCTTAACTACACATAGTATGTCTTCAAACACTTCCTATAACTAAAGGAGTGTAAATAAGCTAGAATGAAATAAAAAAATGAACATAGGTAGTGTTAGGTTTACATTCCTAAAACAAACTTTAGCGAACTGAAGAAGAGGATCCCTGTAAAGGGTGCTTTCTTCACTGTTTTCTAGCTGGTGATTTGCTTAGATGCCAGGCAGCTCCCAACTCTCTCTTTTGAAAATGGGATAGGATACTCTAAAAAAATGGGGAAGTAGAAGGGATTTGTGGAAGAGTAGTCTCTGGTTTCTATTTGGTGTGGGGAAGAGGGGGCAGTGTACTCTTAGTAGGATAGCTGGTCTGGACCCATTTGACTAATGGGCTGGCTCTCCAGCACAGCCATCTTCTGGTTGGGGGATCCTCACTGCAAATTGGTGTCAAGTATACTATAGAAAAATGACAGAAATTGGGCCAATGCAGATTTGAGCACAAACCAGACCCCTGGGCTTCATGTATGAGTATATGGACTAGCATTTAAGCTCCAGTGAAATAAGGGATAATCTTGTGTACTATCTCTACATTGGTCACAAAAGACCCTCAATAAAGTAATGAGCTGAGCATTCCTCCAGTTTCCAATACTTAAGAACCAGCAAGTGTCTTCCCCCGTATTTCCTTCTGTGTTAGTCCACCTGCCAGAGAACTTGGATCCAGAATAGTTAGGGAAATAATCAGAAGAGTAACAGCATCTTGAATCATGCCTCTTCTCCATTCTACATTGAGTGGAAGGGATGGAGAGAGGACTTTAATGAAAAATTACTTTTGTACTACACAGTTAATGATCAAAATTACCTTGAATTGAAATAATTCTCACTTAGTTGTCCTTAAGGCACTGAAAAGGACATTTCACATATCACCCTACAAGGCATGGATCTAGAAAAGCAAACACTTTTCAGGGTTGCTGAAAGAGATTCCTGGAAGTACTCAAGATTTGCTCTTTGCTTGGATAATATGCTAGTTTCTTTTAGATTATTTTTAGCTGAGTTATGGTTTGGTGTGTGTGTATGTTTGTGTTTGTGTGTGTGTATGTGTGTGTGTGTGTATTTCAGCTGTACAACTTGATGCCTTGGTATATGTATGCTTTAGTAAATAATTATCACAACCAAAGACTGTACTTTTTGCACTGATATTTTAGAAAGTGGTAGGTTATACATGCCTTTAATAGTAAAACAGCAACAATTTTTTGATGTTTACTGTTAAAAATCATCAACTTCCTATTACTGAAACAAAATGCTTCATCAACTTAAATAGAAGGAAGACATTTTTGATTCATAGTGTTAAAGGTTTCTGAACATGTCACTTGATTCAGCTTTTTTATAGCATCTGTAGAAAGATTATATTTTGTGGTAAAAAAAAAAAAACGTGAAATAGAAAATCTCATGGCTGAGAACAAGTGAGAGAATGAGAAAAAACATTGTCCCACAAGCCTCCTTGGGAGCACTCCTGGTGACTGCACATGCAAGGTAGGTTCCTACCTGAAGGTTTCTACCAGACCTCCAATGGCACCACGTTGAGGATCAAGCCATTAACACATGCAGCCCTTGAGGACCATCTGAATTCAAAGGCTAGCAACTGCTGGTGCATTTTACATGGGTGCCCATTTCGCTTCTGCTAGGTAGCTTCCATACCCTTGATGAGGTCAGTTTTTATGCTCTGTTTCAGGCTGGACACCATTAGGATGGATAACTCAAGCTATGTCTTTTGCAGCAGGCAGCATTCCCTATTAGTGCCGACATTAACAAGGATCGCTTCGTTAACTTTGCACACACTCTATGCAAGAGCTATATTCAGCCCCATTGCTTGAAATTCTAGCTTCTGCTCTGCTTCCTCATGCCCTGGCTCATCTACATTTGACCTCTGCATGTGCCTCTTTCTACATTTGATGCAAGGGTGGTTACTAATGTCTTCAATTTTACTGTTCTGAAATACATTTCTTCATTTCTCTATTCAGTATGAATATTCTTATTCTCTTTATTGTTTTAGGTGGCAAAAATAAAGATATGAAGTTAACTTTAAAAAACACAAAATTTCCTAATTTAGTTTGTTAAAAAGTATTTTATGTCATGGTTGATAAACTAGTTACACAAAATTAACATTAGATAAATTTGTAATTTCAATCAAGCCAAGCATTGCAACTCATGTCTATAACCCCAGTCAAGGCATTGCCTTGGGTTTGAAGGCAACTTGAGGCACATAGAGCTGCAGGCAAGCCTGAGCTATAGTCTTGAAAAATAAAATAGCAGCAGCCCACAGAAATCAAGCCAAAATTGATTTTATTGCTGTAAAGAGACTATTCAAGCAATCAAAATTTCTAAATTCCTAATTTAGAACTTGAAAATTGAATGGATGTTTGATTTGCAGCTCTCAAAAGCTTCATGGAGTATCTCAATAATCTGGGAGAGGTTGCCATGGCTCACAAGCTGGATCTCTCCATTTTGATAAGCATGCCTGGATGAAACTGCTGCCAGCCGGTTTCTCTGGCAGCAGGACTGTACATAGATGCTTCTCTAATGATACTTTTTGCTCTCATAGATGTACTACTGGTATGTTTTGTTCCTGTGCCGCTGCTCATTATATGATGAAAGGCATTTCTTTTAATATCACACTTATAAACAAAGCTGCAAAACCTTTCACTATGTGGTATTCCCAACTAACTGTGTCTTCATATAAAATATTTATATGGTTATTGGTCATCTTTATTTTAAACACATACAGAGATGATGGGAAAGTGTATGTCTCTTCCGTCCTGACTAGATGCCTCTACTAAGAAGAGTGATCTTTTACCGCCCCCTTTAATGCCCATGTAAAGTATCATTAACTTAACTTTCTAGCTTCTGTAAGTTCACAAACCTTGGGTAAATGGGCAGAGGAAGGTGAGAAAGGACTGAAGCTGTTCTTGTGCATTATGACTCTCCGTGGAAAAAAATGGCTCCCAGAATCTGCTATGCTTTTATTTGTATCCATGGCAAGAACACACCACACACACACACACACACACACACACACACACACACACACACCACACACTACACACACACACCACACACACCCCATACCATACACACACACCACACACCACACACACACACCACACACACACATATACACACGCACACACACAAAGACACATATATACACACCACACACACACCACACACCACACAAACACACACACACACACACAAACACACATCACACATACATACACACACACACCACACCACACACACACAAACCACACACACATACATACACACCACACACACACATATACACACCACACACACACAAACACACATACACATACACATATACACACCATACACGTACACACACACATATATACACACATGCACATACCACACACCACACACACACACACATCCCACACCACACACACACATACCACATAGACACATGTATACACACCACACACACACACACACACACACACACACACATACATACACAAACACACACAGGCACACACACAAGAGTATTAACAGGATTCTGTATTATCTTATTTTTAAGTCTCATAAAATTATATAACCAAAAGTGAAAACATCTGTTTCATGCATTTTTATTTAAACAAACTTTCTGACATTATGTAAGGATGACACAGAAGATGAGAAAGGTTCTAGAAAGAGGGATACTTTGTGCACCTTGTTCCCCAGGATCCCAACAATGATGAAAAGGTCAGGCTGTTTTCAGCCAGGGTGGCTCCACACCTTGCCAATGGGGCTTTGGCCTTCATTCATAGGGACAAGCCTAATTTGAGCCACCAGATGTCATTCACTGTGGTTTTAAACCTTTCCAGAGATTATTTGTTTAACATTTGGCCAGACATTTTCAAGATAAATCCCATTTTAGCATAAAGCCACACAGATGGTTTGAAGCTGGACTTTCTTACACATGGAGAGCAGGTGTCATCATTCTCTGACTTCATTTCTGAGTCAGGAAACAGAATTAAGTACACAGGGAGATAAGAGTCATTCTCCAAGGTTGGCCTAGAGAGCAGTTTGCCGTTTTCACAGTGCTTTTCAAAACTACCTTCCCCCTGTGCCCTTAGTAGAACTTCTATTTCACTTAGAAATCCAGGCAAAAACAATCACAATAAATCCAAAGTTCTACTTATGTGCAAACTTCCTGAGAATTGAGTTGCAAGCAAACAAATCACAATATCAATCCTCCTGCCCCATTGGATAGGTAGGAGATACAGTATTTCTTAACAAAAGCGATCCTCCTGCCCCATTCGATAGGTAGGAGATACAACATTACTTAACAAAGGCGATGCAGAAGTTAATGTTTGCTAATGTTTGATGAAATAGCCGTAAGCATAGTTTACCACAATGATAAGTTTCTCTTCTACACATCCACAGATCAACCCGATGATGAATTCCTGTCCTTTGTGAACTCACTGGACTCTAACAGGTCCTCAGTGTTCCTGGATTTCTAGAAGGCATCCCTTTGAGAAGACACTTCTCAACAGGGGTGATTTTTAGATTTCCTGAGTGAAATGGGGGCACTCTAGGAATTTGGTATTGAAAACAGGGAAATAGGGAGAAATTGTATCCAGTGGCAGAAATTTATCTGACTTACCCTGCTCAAGGAGCAGGCTGTGCTTCCCCTTCTGTTTTATATGCAACCCTATGAGTTGAATATTTTATACTACTATGGAGGAGGCAAGAGGCACACAGAAATTTAAGTTATTGCTCAAGGTAGCACATCAAACATTTATCAGTCTTTTGTAGAATGTTTTCTTTTCATTGGAAAATGTTTTACAAAGTGAAAAAGTTCAAAGAAGTATAATGACAATCTAAAAATTAATCAATTTCTGGTGAATTGTTTTTCCATGTATTAATAAAAGGAAAGGGTAGGGGCTATAGCCCATTGGTTAGGGTTTGAGTAGCATGGGCAAAACCCTGGTTTCAATCCCTAGCCTCATTCGAGAAATAAAGTGATAAGATAAGGTTAAAGAAAAAAGATAACTCCCGAAGAACAGAAAAATATTAAAAAAAAAAAAAATTAGATCAGTGACCTAAGTATATTCTCTGAAGTTCTTTGGGTTTCAGAAAGCAATTTCATAAGGTATAAGGAAGCATTTACTAGATACTGAACCCATCAAAGAAAAAATGAAATGTAGAAATTGAGTTGAAAATGTGAGCCAAAGCCTTATTGTCTGCTGCAGTGCATCACCTTAAATTGATGTTGATATTTCAACCCCTGGAACCTCACATGGAGCCATATTTGGGGAGGACATTAAGTAGATGATTAAGTTAAAAATGAGACTGTTTGAGTGGAGTTTAATCCAATTGAATTGTGTCCTTACAAAAAAGAAAGGGACACAAGGCATCCACGTGCACAGGGAAGAAACACATTGTGAGGCCCCAAATAGGGGATAATGAACAAGTCAGAAAACAGAGGTCTTGAGGGAAACCAAATCTTTGAACTCCCCAAAGCTGTACATTTCCCTTCTAGGCTGAAGGGAAAATAAGTTGTGTTGGTGAAGATTCAGTCTGTTGTTATGTTTTGGCAGACCTTGGTAACTAATGCCTGCCCTTTCTAGGGCATTTATTCTTACATAGTGAAATTTTTTTTATTGCAATGACCAGCAATGTCTATAAACTAGAGCTGTTCAATCAGTAATCATTAGTAAAATAATGATGGATGAGAGAATTGTTCTCCATGTTAAACTAACACAGAAAAAAAATCAATGTTTAGCATTACTGTACATCTGAAAATAATATTCCTGTGGCTGGTTTGTGATTTTTTTTAACCAACACTAGTATAGCATGTATAAAACTTGCTAATTTGCAGTATTTGTATAGTGGTATTTTTATACTTAATAAGATGGTGACTCATTATTCATCCATACTACATCATCCAAGAAGAATTCTTGTCTTAAGTTACTTTCCGAGACAGAAAATTTTACTTCTCTTTCAAGTTATAAGTAGTCTAAATCTTGGCCCTCATCTTCTCAAAGCTGAATTTCTAATTTATCCTTCATACTCTTCATATATCTTGTTTATACAGCTATGTTGTAGTGTTTTATACCTTTATAAACTAACTTAATATTTACTTATTTATATATAAAGTTAAGTTTAAAAATCAAGCTAAAGAAGAGATGAAGAAGAAATCAAGTGTGCAAGGAGACAGTCACTATGATGAGCATAAATAAAACAATGCAGCTATTACCTTTGACCATAATATTTAGCCTGACATTTCCCCAGAGACCATGAAAAGGCAGAATCACAAAAGACAACTCAAACATTTTAGGATAACAGAAGGAAAATTACGTTTCTCAGCAAGGTCATGTTTATCTCTACTTCAAACACCAAGACAATAGCTCTCAGTGGGGACATCATAACTAGATCTGGGAGACAAAAATGGCTTTTGTTCTCAGAAAAGTTTTTTTTTTTAATCTAACAAAAGTAAGTACATGTAAATACACTCTACATGTCTCATAAATTCTTTTCTGCAGAGAAAATGCATAAAATTGTTGCCTAACAAAAACATAAATTTCTCATTAGAAAATACAATCAGAAATAGAAAGCCTTTAAGAATAGATATTTTAGTGTTTGAAGTTTTGTCTAGCTATGCATTTATCAGTAAGAGCTCCCCTCCAGCTTCCTTACAAATGCCTGGTTCTCATCACCGTTCCAGACAATAAGCTTCTGGTGCAAATGACTTTGGTAATTTCACAGCCATGTTACAATACAAAGATTATTCTCCTTTGTTTCCTAGTAACTTAGTTCTTTTCAGATACTATGAAGAAGTAATAAATTATAATTTTGAATACTACACAGGGTGATAATAAGCATTTATCTACTCAAGGAGGCAGTTCATATATTTCATTCTACTATGGGAAATTCTCAAATTTAATTATTTGGAACACAGTATTTGAGAAAACTAAACAGTAGAAGACCTTCCCTTTTTGTTAGTTTGTGTGTTTGTTTAGTTTTGTGAACAATGACTAGTACAGTTCTATCCTGACATATTATTACTCTGCTCACAGCCTTTATGCTATTCAAAATAAATGCTATGTTATGCACACATATTATGTAAAGAGCAAACTGCCAAAGAGACGTATGAACATTATAAGTGGGCCTAGCATATGGTCTAACCTCCAGGGACTCAGGCTGCCATCCCCTCATCTTTCATGTTTACCCCCAGAGATCGGCTCTAACATCCTTTTCTAAGCCGTTTAATTAAGAAAGAAAATTGTGGGAACACAAACTACCTATTTATACTAACAAAAGCAAAATGGCCTAAAAAATTAGTCTCTCCCGGGGCTTAAGTTATAATACACACAAAGTTCTGAGTGATGCAAGTTCAGACTGCTAGCTACATGAAACTTTTTGTAGTCTGTCATAAAGATGATTGTAAGAGTCAGAAGATTCTGAGAACAAAACACACAGGACACTCCTGCACTCCCATGAAGCTGAGAGAAAACAGCTGGTCTGCAGATGAAAGTTAGATAACAGACAAAATGCAGAAACGATAGAGTTTGAATTTATAAATGAAACACCAAGCTCCAACTGAGAGCACTTCCTGGAGGGTAAAAGGAAAGGGGTGTTGTGTGCCAGGAGAGAGGAACATTTGGCTCTACTCGATCTCCAAACCCCAAGGTCCCTTCCTCTTCCAGCAACTGCGGAAGGGACAACACTGACGAGTAACTACTTGGAACAAGAAACAAGCTGCAGCTGACATGCAGATATCCGGGTTAACGGTAGAAATCTTATGGAGTAGAATAAGATCACCTAGTGGCAAATTTTTCATCAAATTTGAATGAACTTTGTGACCGATATTTCTTTTCTATACCTGTTCTACAGAATGTTCACTGTTATTTCTTATTCTTCTAACTCATATATTTTCCTTTCATTCCTACATTACTAGCTCATTTTCCTCATTCCCATCTCCTCTTATTTTTTATTTCATTATTAATACACTCAGATTAAAACCATGTATATATATATATA
>NW_022196915.1:87673809-87677017 GCF_008632895.1 Mastomys coucha | reverse complement strand
ATATATACATATATGTATATATATATTTACCTTATCATTATCCCATCTCCTGTCTCTTAAAATTTTAGGTGTAATTGAAGAGCATGGGTGCTTTTTAATATCAACCTTGTTTTCAAATCAGTATTTCTGTTACTGTTCTGTTGAGTATCTATATTTCTAAATTACTAGTGTGGATAATAAGCCCACACAAAGTCTGCATACTAATGAGATTCACAGAAAGCAAACAAATAAACAGAAAGAATTGGTAGAATCCTGTAGGATTCACCTATTCCAATAGATATGCCAATCAGCAAAGGAATGTGAGCAAATGACTCACAGTCACAGCTCCAAAGGCCCATAACTTCCCAGTAAATAAATCCAGAGAAAACTAAATCACTAAACTGTAAGAAAAAAATAACTCAGAATCCTACACTTACAAATATTGAAAATAGTTGGGCGTGATGGTACATGCCTTTAATCCTAGCACCCAAAGGGGATCCTGTGATTTCAAGGGCAGCCTGGTCTGCAAAGAAGGCCAGGACAGCCAGGACTGTTACACAGAGAAATCTTGTCTCAAAACAACTACAACAACAACAACAACAACAACAACAACAACAATAATAAAATTAGTGACTTTGACAATGCTTTAGTGTGTAAAATGTTTGCTATGCAAATATAAGAATTAAAGTTTGGATGCTGACAAGAATCCCAATGTGTGGAAAATGGAGACCGGAGATCCATAGATCAACTAGCTGAATTGGTGGCCCTTTTGGTTCAATTGAGAGATCTTGTCTCAATAAATAAACTGGAGAATGATACAGAAAGATGCCTGGCCCCAAACTCGAGCCTCTGGGTACCTACACATGAGTACTCAGAGCCCTGCACATACATGAGAGCACATAAACTTTTATCCCACACATACATACAAATTCAGTGACCGCATAGAGCACTCAAGTAGATGAATGAAGTAAGGAAATCAATTCTGAACCTAAATAAAAAATTCAGACTAGAAGTGGTCATAAATATTGATGAGAAATTCAAAACCATACATGAAATTTTCAGCAAGAAAATTGAGATTCTGAAAGAAGTGTTAGAAATGAAAGATAATCAGCTGAATGAGAAACACAGTAGAAAAAAAGTAACTTACCAAAAAAGGACAAAAAAGAAAAAAAAAAAAGAAAATCATAAATAAAAGACATCAATACAGACCAAAAATGAACATGATTGAAACTAGGAACTCTAACATGTATTCAATGGACCAAAGCTAAAAATCTAAGAAGAAAGAAAATGAGTTAAAATTTAAGCCGTTCAATAAAATTATAACAGATAATTTCATATTACTATTGACAGAAATTGAAATCATTGAAAGAAATTGACATCCAATAGGAACAAAGCATGTAGAATAACAGATGGACATGAACAAAGAAAATCCACCTACATCATATTGTAGTCAGGATGTTAAAAGTACAACACAAATAAAAAACATAAAAAAACAAATCTATAAAGGAAAAGCACTATAGTTCACCTAGAAAAGCAAGAACATCAGAGTAATACCACAGCTCTCCTCGGCAGTCCTACAAGCCACGTGAACATGGGGTGATCATTTCCAGGCCCCCAGTGGGAACAACTGCCAGTCAAGAGTGCTATATTCAGTCATAGAGAAAATAAGTAATTATCAATTCCTGACCAACCCAGCACTACAGCTGATTCTCACAGGTATGAGAAACAGAAAGGAAAAAGGCACCACAAACTAGAGCACAGGAAAAGGTAGATTTCATAAGAAGGAGTTAAACAGAGGACAGTTAGGAAAGAAACTATCATACAAACACAATAAACAAACACACCCATAATGATAGCAATGCCAAAACAACGAAAAACATTCCGATTAAACCAGAAAGTAAATCAGCAACCTTACAGGAATTGCAATTTCTCAATATTAACTTGAAATGTAAATGGTATTAACTCAGTAAGACAGTGAGGCAGAAGGACTGATTAGATTTAAAATAAGGCACAATTATCACCTGTTACCAAGAAGCACACCCACTGGCAAAGGCATCCCTGTGGGGCAAGTGGACCGTGCCACTGAACAGAATAACTGGTAAAGTTGAGCAGGTCCAAATCCTGGGGTATCTCAGGATTGAGGAGGGCAGGCATGGGGTCGGCTCTATACCAAGCTCTAATTGTTCTGGAACACATAACCAGGACACCTGCACTGAGAGGGCCGTGACAATCAGTCACTTAGGGACAACAACTGAAGTTCTTTCCCATGCAAATAGAGCATCCCTGACATCCCAGCCTGAGCCAATGAGAAGCATTTACCCTGGATCCCATCCTACTTCCAAAATGTTTAAGTTTTAAACATGCTTTAAAAGTTTAAGTTAATTAAATGCAAAAAAAAAATGTTGAAACAAATTAAAACTCCAACCAAACAAGGCATGAGGAACTAGCCAATAAGCAGCTTTCCTCCACGGCTTTTGCTCCAACTTCTGCCTGAAGCTCCTGCCCCGACTTCCCTTCATGACAAGCCAAGTGAACCTCTTCTTCTCCACATTGCTTTTGGTCATGGTGTCTATCACAGCACTAGGACAATTTCCCTTAAGAACTTTCCTATATTTAATAATGATACACAATAAATTTATTAATAACTCTGGAAGAGAGACTTTCAAAGGCTGTAAACAAAAAGTGATAAAGACTTTTCCAAGATGGAGCTGAAAACAAAGAAGGATATCCCCATGCCTGGGGACTCTTACAGAAGAGTTGTGGGAATGACTGAGGGCTCCAAGGGAATAAGAACTCTATAGGAAGACCAACAGAGTCAAATAACGTGGACTCTTGGAGTTCTCAGAGACTGAACTACCAACCAAAAAGCATACACAGGCTGGACTTTGGACCCACACACATAATATAGCAGATGTGCAGCTCGGTCTTCATGTGGGCCCCACAGCAATTGGGTTTCAAATGGTAGAAATGGAGACTGTCCCTAAGACTATTGCCTATCTGTAGAATCTGTTCCCTGGCTGGGCTGCCTTGTTAGGCTTCAGTGGAGGACAATGTTACTAATGCTACAGAGACTTGAGATACCAGGGACAGGGGAGATGGGGAGGTGGGGCTCTACCCTCTCAGAGAAGGGGAGGAGAGAGAGGGAGAGGGACTGTGCAAGTGGGGATGAAGGGGGGAAGCAATGACAAGAATGTAAAGTGAAGAGAGGGAGAGAGATAGAGAGAGAGAG
>NW_022196915.1:87664209-87673799 GCF_008632895.1 Mastomys coucha | reverse complement strand
AGTAATGGGGGTGAGGGAGAGTGGGATATCCCCTCCTAACAAAGTGAAGGCGCTGAAAGATGAAAGGTATCCTCAGCCACTCAAAGATGGTCCACGAGTCCCCACTTCCAGAGCTGCCTTCATTTCCAGAGCTATCTTGTTCAGTTGGGTGTCTTGGTCAGTCACCTTCTACCTTACTTTGGGAGACAGGACATTTACTAGTCCTGGAAATTACAAATTCATTTTTGTTTGACTGGCCAGCCAGTGAGTACTTGAGTCTACTTACCTCTGTCTCTGCCACCCAGCCCTGGGAGGGTAGGCATCTGGGAGGGTAGGCATGTACCCTCAAGATTGCAATTTTGCTCATATAGAGGAGGCTTGAGCTCAGATGTTTGCTTGCGTGGTAAACATTTTACTGACTGAGCCATATCCCCATCTTCAAACTTAAAAAAATAATAAAAAGCAATGTTTCTGATGAATTAGAAAATAGGATTAATTTTCTTAGATTCCCCAATGCTTTTATCCATCTCATTTTAATAATCTGTGTACTGAAATGAAAATAAGTATACAACAGACCGCTTGTAAAAACAGCAAACATAATTATATTAAGGGAAATCATTCAAGGATTTGTTTCAATTGTGAGTTCAACTATCTACATATTTTTTACAAAACTATGTTGGTTTTTATAAGCAACTATAAAACAGGAGCCAGAAATATACATTTTTTAAAAAATGGATAAACATATTCAGTAAAGAAAATATGTGAAGTCACATATTTTTCTGCTAATAATAAAATTTGAGTTTTCTAGAAAAAAAATCATGTTGGGAAATGTTCACCTTGTCACTATGAAAGCTACCCAATACATATTATTTTTGATCATATTCATAGTAATATTAGCAAATGGGGTTGTTTGACATTTTAAAATGAAAGCTATAAATCAACTTTTTGCAAGTAACCAATGTATAACATCACCAAATCATGGTTGGAAAAAGATTTGAAGTGCAGACTGACCAATTAAATTTAATGTAACAGAACACATAAAGCTCATTGATATCATTTCAGATTCCAATTGCAATTAACCTTTAAGACACTACTGTGTGACAACCTTTATTATGATATTAAGAAAATGTATCTATAATTATCTGGGGAAAGCTATGAGAATAATCTTCATTTTTAAAATCTAAACTTATATGTATGATCCTGTTGTTTCAAATGGTAAATTAATGAAAAACCATGGGAACATGGAAGTATTCAACTAAACCAGAAATGAAGATTTTTCTTAGAATACAACACAGTATGCTTATTCTTAAATTTTTCATGGAAAATATAGCTACTTTTCATGGAAGCATGTTATTTATATTGCTATACATGTAATGACACATAATTTGATTTTAAATAAGTATAAATTTCAAAGACTTAAACTTAATTTCCAATATATTAATTTCACTAAACAAAAGTTCTTTGAAGTTCTCAATAGTTGCATGAATATCAAGGATTTCTATGTCTAAAATGTTTGAAGAACACTAATTTATTCATATCCTTTTGTGTATGCGAGGTTTTGTTATTAATTCTTTAACACACTTTGTCTGAAACACTCTGTCTTCCTACTTTTCCATTAAGACCTTCATAGAGCCTGTGATCTTGTATACTACGACTAAGTCATATTATTTTGTTGGATTTGCAAAGAATTTTCTCTGGTATATATTTGATGTTTTTGTTTTATTGTGCTATGTTTTGGGGAGGAATGTTTGTTCGTTTGTAGGAGACAAAATCTCACTATTTATTACAGAACCCATGATCTCAACTCTCAATTGCTATTAAATTATATCATTACTACCTGCTACCCATTTTCATATCTATGTGTACCACAAGATGATAGCAAGTCACATTTGCTTTCTTCAAGGTCATATTTTTATCTTTACTGGGATTCTTCAATAGTTGTTAGTACATGGGGCCAAGTCTGACTATTCAATCATTTCTTATGATTTTTTTTCCTACAATCTACCGTGAATTTGAAGTGTTGCATTGTGGAATTTAAAACACTAGGTCTCCCTTCCACTTTAATTGACCGAATACTATGTTTCTGTTGTATTTTTGTGTTTACTTATCCATATCTCATGAAGATAGAGAGGGAAATGGAGATTGAAAAGTACTGTTTTCAAACTTTTGGGGACATCTGTACACTGAAAAAGAAGCTAGCTGTAATGTAGTTCTCTGGTTTCCGCAATCAACTGTGAGGTTCTGTTTGCTGGTTGATTGGGGAGATACAGTGGCTTCTTGTTCAGCATATATTAACATGCTTTCCTCCTCACTTGGGCAGAATATACTTTCCTGATCCTTTGAGGCTAGTATATCCTTAATTTAAGAGAATAGGCGATGATTAGCTTCAGTTGTCAACTTGAAACAATCTAGAGTCACTAGAAAGAGCCCCAAGGATAGATTGTCTAGATTAGGCTGGGGACGTGTTTGGTGGGGGATTATCTTGGTTACATGAATTGATGTAGAAAGAGCTAGTCCACAGTGGACAGAGCCATTTTCTCAGCAGGGCATCCTGTATTATATAGGTTTAAAAGGGATATTGAGTGTTGAGTGTGCATATATGGATCTTGCATGCACTTATATCTCTCTGCTCTTGACTACAAGTGTGATATGACTAGATCTTTCAAGTAAGTTCCTATCACTTGAATGCCCCTGTCATAATACACAGTACATTGATGTCTTTGTTATTATGGACTGTATAAACCCCTAATTTGATTTCTTTTCTCTAACATAGTATTTTTATTGATTATTTGGGAATGTCAAATAATGCATCCCAATCATACTCATTTTCCAGTCCTCCCAGGTCTATCCCCACCTCTCTCTCCCTCTGTATCTCTGTCTCTCTGTCTCTGTCTCTGTCTCTCTTCTTCTCTCCCCCCTCTCTCTCTCTCTCACACACACACATACACACTCACACACACATACACAAGTAAACAAAGAAAAAAAAGAACAAAATAAAACTAAAAACCCAAATCAAAGTGAGGGATAGGGGTTGTCACTGAAAGCCTTTATGTCTCTCTTTATCAGTTTTTCATCTACAGTCTTCAATAGCACTACAAAAGCAGCTTCCTTGTCCTTCACAGTCAGAGGCAGTATGGATCGTGGACTTTCACATGTTTTTTTGGCAGTAATACTGACCTTAAACATACACATGTCCTCCTGGGTCAGCAAGTGAAACAGACCTCAGCAGGTCTCTACTGTCAGTACAGCCCACAGAAACCAACATGACCTTCTGCTGCAGCACAGGCTATAGACACCACCATAGTCCTTGGTGGCAGCACAGACCACAGACATCAACATGGCTCCCAGCAACAACATGGGACATGGACACCTGATTTACTTATTATCCAAGCGTTTTATTATGGCAACCAAAATGAAATTAAAGCATAGTTTGGGGAAGGCACGGAATTGGAGAGTTTAGATTATGTTCTTAATGTTGTCAGATGATATGCTATAGGGAAAAATTACAGGAGTCGTCAATAGCACTTCAAAAGCAGCTCTCTTTACAGTAAGTGGCAGAATGGATCATGGACTGTCACAGGTTTTCTGGCAATAGCACAGACCTAGAATATCCACACCATAGCCTGAAGCCAAATACAGATAACCTGTCTACATTACTCCAACCTTCATCAGCCGAGCTACACCCAACAATAGACATTTGACTGGGAGTTCAGAGCAAGAAAGCATCTCTATTGTGTTGGCCTCTACCTAAGCTCAGAACAGTGACTATAGAAAACATTTTATCTCAGCTCCTTCAATTGTTTTCCTTGACTCTATAACAAAACCTCTGGCAGAACCAAGTTAACAGAAGAATGGTTTGTTTTGGCTGAGGCTTAGAAGGAAACAGTCTTCTGTGAAGAAGACATGGTAGTGTAGCTCCATGATGGCGGGAGGGTGAGTAAACTGCTTGTGGCCAACTGCTTGTAGCCTCTCTGAGGAACCTGGAAGCAGAGAGAGGGCTGGGACTGAGCCAGGCTCTATCATTCCTACGGACACATCCTACTCCCTACAGCTATTCCCAGCCTCCCATCAAACACACCACAAGCCAAGGACCAAGTGTTCAAACCCATGCTTCACTGGGGAATGTGTTATTCTCAAATTATGATACCCTTCCTTGACCCTTTCAGATGTCACTCCTTTTTAAAGCCCAGATAGTTTCAAGGCTCTTGTTAAGGACCTGGGATCCATCACTTTGAAATGTGATCATAAAGGAAGACAACATCCCTGTCCTCCACCCTCTGTGGGAGAGCAGCAGCTAATTTTAGGAGGCAGCTCTTGTTCCAGGGTGGAGAGCTGTCTTCTGTCTTGGAGAAAGCTTGGGAGCATTTAGTATTTACACATAGCCTACTCTCCACCCCACTACAGCCATCAGTTTCAGCACAGTCAGGTTCAAAATGAGAAGTGAATCTTCATTTTCCCTTCTTACAATCTCCCTAGAACAAGCCTCCTTCCCTGCTTTACATTGCCAATGCAAGTTTTTCTTTGGTAGATTATGTATTTACTGCATAAGACATTGAATTTGGGGAGGGCTTATATTCTCCCTCTACTGTTAAAATAGCTTGTATAAACTTGGTATAAACTATTTCCTATGCTATTTGAGATTCTTTCAAAACAAAAGGGAGAAAGGTAGGAGAGAATGATATGGGGAATATCAGGACTGGGCATAAGGATCAAAGTGTGTGAGAAGTGCAAAAAGGTCAGATTTAATCTTGGTACTGATAGCTCAAAAGGAAAATGAGCATACAGCAATCACTATCTACAACTGGAAAACTCGTATGCTGCCAGATGGACTTGTTTCCTATTATTCAAAATCAATAAGTTAGGTTAAATTTCACATAGGGTCAGCAGCAACATAAAGTTTCTGGCAATTTATTAAAAACAAGTAGAGGTAACCATGGATTTCTTTTCTTACTGGAGAAAATAAAAGAATCAAGAGTGTGTGTTATATGACAATTCAAGAAGACATTTCTATAGAGAAAAGAATAAAGTTTTGTTACCTGTATTTCTTGATTTCTAATTAATACAAAATCAAAACAAGAATCCGGGAGTCACTTTATTTATTTACTGGGAGTGATATTTCCATGTTTTCCATAATAACAGGAAGTCTTAGTTGATTGTTTGTACAAAACTGCCAAAGCCACTGTATTCAATACATACCTTCTCCTCCTTACAAATAATCATTACAATACCCACTTCAGATGCAAGGAAACTATAAAGAATTGCATTAGCTGGTTAAGGTTTGTCTACCTTAGAGGCTAACCATGTTTTCTCAATTAAAATTTTGAACAGATAACCTCTGATAAAGTTTTTAATAGAGAGTTAGAATGACATCACTAGAGAGTATACTCATCTGCCTCCGAATTACAGCAATGCTCAAATGTATTGCACATAACTTGTGTTCACCGGTTCCATGCTGACTGCACAAAACTCATTTGTAGGCTTATTAAAAATATATAGACTAGCCTGAAGGCCTGACTGAAAAAGCCATTAAGGGGTAAGAATCCATATTTTTACCAAGTCTTCTGGCTCTATCTTAAAGGGTCATATTTGAAAGCCATCTCATTAGCCTTTGTCTTTAGAACAAAAATTGTTTCAGTAGGAATTTTAATCAGAATAGAATAATAAATCTTTTGAGGGAACATTGATAGAAAAATACTAAAATGTATTTTTATTTAATACATTGAAAGAAGAACCTTGTAATAAAACAGCCAAATAGATGTCAATTTCTGGCTTTATTATTTACGTGAAAAGAGTCACGCTGGAAGATAGGGTAACTTGTTAAAGTCCAATCAGCAATCAAAGCTAACACATTCTTCAGCAAATAACTAGATCTCTAGATCTTCTCAGACGTCTGAATTACCATTTGGTTGAAGACCTGAAATTCATACTTCAGAGAAAGAAAGAAATGGAAAGTTTTCAGTTGTGCTTTCTACAGAAGAGAACCAATCCAAAGCTGTCCAGCATTCCAAGGAGCAGAGCTACCTTTTGGTAGGTCATGCACACATGCCTAAATAACTGGCTAGTGATATGCAGGAGGATGTGTGTGAATATATATATGGATGAGTATAGAGACCAAAGGTCAACACCAAACACCCTCTGCCATGTGTTAAACACAGGGTTTTCTATTGGCCTGGGGTCTGCCAATAGGGGTAGGTTGTCTAGCAAGGGATTCCCCAGTGATCCCCATGTCTACCCTTCCCTATCATGCTGCCCCTCATGACTGTCTTCCCAGGTGCTCTTCCAACTGAGCTATCCACACCAGTTCAGATCCAGCTGCTTTCTGAAAGCACTATAGTAATGAGATGGCAAAGTCATTTGCATGTATGTGTCCTTGTGTTTCTGTATATGCAATCAATTTTTCCAACATGGCATCAAGATAGAAACAATGGTATATGGGATTCAAATGGTAAAAAACATAATCATAGGATATATATTAATCCCCAAATTGAAGCAAATCTAAACTCTCATTGTCAAAGCTTCCTGCTAGCTAAGATGTATAAGAATACAGGTGAAAAAAATAAGATCTACACAACATACTGTACATTAATGCTCGATATATGTCTGTGACTTGTAGATGTCTCTAGAACATAATTAAATTACATTCCTTATGTTTACACAGCAATGTATACTTCATAAAATGTGCTTGACTGAAAAGTATTGATAAAGCTTCTTGTTAAAAGAATGCAATGGGCTATTGTTCTACTGTAAAATTGTTGAAATTAAAAGAAAATTCTATAAATGACAGAAAGACAAAAATCATATCTTAAAAGCATGATTACCTTAGCTTTCCAGAGCACTCCTAAGAAAGTGTCACAGGCAGGGGATTGTACTCGACAAATGCATCACCTCACCCTTCGGGATCTGGGAGCTTGAAACTGAGAGGCAGAGGGAACAGTCTCCTCCAGGGAGCTTTCTGCCTAGTAGACATGCTCCAGCTGTGATCTGCAGCTTCTATGCAACAGATCTTTCTGTATCCAAATTTGATCTTTTTGTAAAGATACAAATTCTCTTTAACTTAGTTATAGAACCCAACTCTATAAAGAACCTAACTCCAAATAAAGTCATATTCTGTGGTGGTTCAGATTTCAACATGTCGTGTGTGTGTGTGTGTGTGTGTGTGTGTGTGTCTGTGTGTACCCACACACAGGATAAAGTCCACAATTCAATTCATAAGCATACCTAATAGAACTAATGCTGTGTGTTTAAATATCAATCTTAAAGACTGGTAAGGCAAGTGTGGTGGCACATACCAGTACTTGTGAGGCACAGTCAGGCTGATCTGTGAGTTTTGGGGCTAGCCTGATCTATCTAGAATCTACAGTGGGTTCTAGACATCCAGGGTTACACAGAAAAACCTTGTCCCTAAACAAATAAACAAAATATTTAAGGATAGATCACTATAATGTTTATTCATGTGGTAATTTTAGATTCATAGTAACCACACTGTTCAATAGAAGTTAGGCTAAAACAGCCATTATCGTCCCACCCAATGTTTTTACAGATATCAGAGATACAGTGTCTTTGAACATGAAGTGTTTCCTACGTACAAGGATATAAATTGTATTACTTTTTTGTTTATTGTGTGTATTTGTGCACGTATGTAGAGGTCAAAGGACAACTTGCAAGAGTAAGTTTCTATGGAAACCGTGATAATTTCTGCAATAGAATTGAGATCATCAAGCAGAGTGGAAAGTGCTTCCAAACTGCTGAGCCATTTTACCAGTCTGATCATCAAGGTTTTTAATAGAAAATAATTACAAACAAATGACAAACAAACAAAAAGAATCAGCAAAAATGAAATGGACTCAGCAGGTTATATTTATATATTTGTGCATATATACATATATACACATGTATGTGTAACAATAATTGCAGAGACTATCAATTTGAGAGGGAAATAGGTAACTGTTGGAGGGAAGAAAGAGAATGGAGAGAAATATAATTATATTTTAATTAAAAATATATTAGTAACTGGAGAGATGTCTCAGCAACTAAGCACTGGCTGCTCTTCCAGAGGACCAGAGTTCAATTCCCCAGACCCACAGGGCAGCTCACAACCATCTGGAATTCCAGTCCCAGAGGATCTTCTGCCCCTTTTGGACTAGACAGGTAAAGTAAGCATGTTGTAAACAGATATAGATGCATGTAAAACATATACACATGAAATTTTAAAAATTATTATATTAAAAAATAATATGTTCTACCTACACAATGATCAAAGAATGAAATACATTGACTTATAATTTATTATTTATAATTTGTAGCCAAGATCAAATGACTTAGCAACTCTGAGATAACTGGCAAATGACTAACACAGATGATGACAAACACCAGCAGAAGTTGGGTGACACAAGTTTCTCTTTCAGCTGTACATGATTCCATTTGATATCTTAGAACCTTAAGTTTGTTCCAAACAGCATCCATTCATTTTATGCATTTTACATGGTTTTTATTTTTTTATTAGATATTTTCTTTATTTACATGTCATATAATTTCTCCTTTCTCAGTTCCCCTCCATCCCCCCCCAAAAAAACAAAAAACAAAAAAAACCAACCAAACAAACAAACAAAAAAAAAAAAACAAGAAAAAACAAACACCTGTTGCTTCCCCCTTCCCCCTGCTTGCCACTCCACGCTCTCCACTTACTGGCCCTGGCATTCCCCTACACTGGGGCACAGAACCTTCACAGGGCCAAGGGCCTCTCTTCCCATTGATGACCTACCTTGCAATCCTCTACTATACACATGCTGCCGGGGCAATCAGTCCCACCATGTGTACTCCTTGGTTGGTGGTTGAGTCCCTGGGAGCTCTGAGGGTACTAGTTAGTTCATATTGTTGTTTGTCCTAAGGGGCTGCAAACCCTTCAGCTCCTTTGGTCCTTTCTCTAGCTCCTTCATTGGGGACCCTGTACTCAGTTCAATGGATGGCTGTGAGCCTCTACTTCTGTATTAGTCAGGCACTGGCAGAGCCTCTCAAGAGACAGCTATATCAGGCTGGACTGTCCTTCCTTCTGTCTCTGCTCCATAGATAGTCTCTGCAACTCTTTCCGTGGGTATTTTGTTCCCCCTTTTAAGAAGGAATGAAATGTCCACATTTTGGTCTTCTTTCTTCTTGAGTTCCTTGTGGTTTGTGGGTGTTCTTCCTGTATTCCAAACTTCTGGGCTAATATCCACTTATCAGAGAATGCACACCATGTGTGTTCTTTTGTCATTGGGTTACTTTCACTCAGGATGATATTATCCAGATCCATCCATTTCCCTAAGAATTTCATAAACTCATTGTTTTTAATAGCTGAGTAGTACTCCATTGTGTAGATGTACCACAATTTCTGTATCCATTCCTCTGTTGAGGGACATCTGGGTTGTTTCCAGTTTCTGGCTATTATAAATAAGGCTGCTATAAACATGGTGGAGTATGTGTCCTTATTACATGATGGAGCATGTTCTGGGTATATGCTCAGGAGTGGTATAGCTGGGTCCTCTGATAGAATTATGTTCAGTTTCTAAAGGAACCACCAAACTGATTTCCAGAGTGGTTGTACCAGCTTGCAATCCCACCAGCAATGAAGGAGT
>NW_022196915.1:87657383-87663841 GCF_008632895.1 Mastomys coucha | reverse complement strand
ATTAGCCCTCTATCAGATATAGGGTTGGTAAAGATCTTTTCCCAATTTGTTGGTTGCAGTTTTGTCTTTGACAGTATCTTTTGCCTTACAGAAGCTTTGCAACTTTATGATATCCCATTTGTCAATTCTTGATCTTAGAGCATAAGCTATTGGCATTCTGTTCAGGAAATTTCCCCCTGTGCCTATGTGCTCTAGGCTCTTCCCAACTTTCTTTTCTATTAGTTTCAGTGTATCTGGTTTGATGTGGAGGTCCCTGATCCACTTGGACTTGAGCTTTGTACAAGGAGATAGGAATGGATTGATTTGCATTCTTCTACATGCTAACTGCCAGTTGAGTCAGCACCATTTGTTGAAAATGCTGTCTTTTTTCCACTGTATGGTTTTAGCTCCGTTTTCAAAGATCAAGTAACCATAGGTGTGTGGGTTCATTTCTGGGTCTTCAATTCTGTTCCATTGATCTACCTCCCTGTCACTGTACCAATACCATGCAGTTTTTATCATAATTGTTCTGTAGTACAGCTTAAGGTTCGGGATGGTGATTCCACCAGAGGTTCCTTTATTGTTTAGAATAGCTTTGGCTATCCTGGGGGTTTTGTTTTTACATGGTTTTTAATTATATTACTGTCCAAAACCTCCAGCCCCTCCCCTTGCTCTCAATCAGAGGCATGACCTCTCTTTGACCTCTCTCCTTTAATACAATCTAGATATTTACTATATTACTTGCATGTACAATTGCGGGGTTGACCACTAGTAGTAGATAACCAATTTGGGGGTTATCTTCCTTGAGGAATACTTTCTCTCCCACTGTCAGCATTCCCTAGTTACTTGTACTTTTTTCTCCAGGGCTGAGACCTTCTGAATTTTCCCCATCCCATGTTAATATGTCTATTGCTGTTGACCTTGTTCAGCGAGTGGTCAAACAGCCATTTTGTGAGATTTAACAGAGGCAGATTCTCATACGTCTAGAAGACACATTGTCATAGAAAATGTCTTGTTCCTCTGGCTCTTGAAGGAGTTTACTGTAAACATACTAGTTGGAACTTGGATCTCCAACTCTGAATTTGATCTGTTGTGATCTGTGTAATGGTCTCTATAATGTAATTTCTATAATGGTCTTTGTTTACTATATAGAGCAATTTCCTTAGCAGGGGATGAGAACTACACTAAATATTTATTTTGCAGTTAGGGATCATACTAGTTTAGCAAACTGGCAGGTGTAGGCTCTTTGCCAAGACCTTACCAGTCCTGAGCAGTTGACTTTCTAGTCCCAGGAAAGATTTCCCTTTTGCTGATGAGGACCTTAAATCCACTTGGACAGGTATTGTTTACCACTGAGATATGTGTACCATTATTGTACCCTTAGGGTTTTAGTGCATTGCTCTTTTGATTCTCCAAAGCATCTAAAAATGGCACAAGAAAGCTTACTCTTCTTTCAGCTGAGATTGATAGTTTTTATAGTAATGTATTTTAATTTTAATGTAAAAACTGGCTCATCAGGGCAATAAATGTGCCAAACAAAATGTTCAATGAAATTACCAACATGAGTACCAAGATACTGTAGAAGGAAGGAGCAGGGAGAAGTAGAAGCTGGGAAGATGAGGGTCGAGGGACCAAAGAAGAGAAGAGCTTAAAGGAGAGGAGAGAAATTGGGATGGAGGGGAGTGGGAAAGTGTGGGGGAGATATCAAGGCAGTACTTAGGCCCCTTCTACAGATCATTCTTATAGTGGGCAAAACATCTCATTGTGAAAAGGAGTAGAGAAAACTGGATATTTTATGAAGTAGTTATTCCAAAGTGGTTTATAATCTACTTACAAATATATTAATTATTTTAAGTAATATAAATTAAGTCAGCCAGTGGTAAAAGCTCTCATTATTTTTTCTTTACTCATAACCACATAAAATTGCAAATGACTCTTTATTAATTTCATCCCTCCTATCTTCCTCTTTTTCTCCCTTTACTCTCTACCACTCTGTCTCTTGTTCTCAACTTTTCTGTTCTCTCTTGGCCACCCAGCACTTCCTTTTCCCTGGAACAATGTTGAAAGAAAGCTTTCTGATGTGATACCAGCTGTGTATTTCACAGTTCATTTTTATGTGGGCTTTGATCCTGAAAATTCAATGCTTTGACTCATGGTTACAGAAATGGTATCTGATTTTTAAAACACTCAAAATGGGTTGAATTCTTTAGAATTATATTCTTATTCATCTTAGAGGAACCTAAATATTCGTTCAACTGACAATAACTAGCACACCCATGTTGATACTGAGTGCACACTTGTTAACTCCAACTGAGTGCATACACACTTGTAAACACCAATATATCTTGTTCATTCCATAAGACTGCTTACACATCAACACTTTCACACATTTTAACCCTCTACAAAAGGAGCTCATAGTGCATTATCCTGGAGTGCCTGGAACAGCTTCTTGTTTCTTTTTATGTTATGCCAACCAACCTGTGTAACTAAATGATGACAAATAAGATATTACTTGACTGATAAATTTTAACAAAGAAAGGGTTTTTTTTTTTCAGGAAAAGAAATTTGGAAGTGCATGAAGTTTGCATCCTATGAATTTGTTTCCAACAGTAAGCAAATCAGAATGAGCAAGAAAATTAACATGGATCTGGGTAGTATCAAAACCATATTCAGGGACACACAAAAAGGCACACAGTCTCTCTCTCTCTCTCTCTCTCTCTCTCTCTCTCTCTCTCTAAAAAGAGATTCTGAAATATTCATCAGTACTCAACTGTAAATTCATTCACATTGAGCATCTCTCTAGAGTGAGAGTTTACAAGAAGGGTTTCTAAATTCAGATGGGAGCCACTGTAGTATTTCATTAAACAGTCACATTAACAGAGTACACACACACACACACACACACACACACACACACACACACACACACACACACACACACACACACACACACACACACACATACACACACACACACACACACACAGAAAGAGAGAGAGAGAGAGAGAGAGAGAGAGAGAGAGAGAGACTTTGGTCCAACTCCATTTCTCAACACTTGTCAGTCTCTTTACAGAGAGCTAAAATACTACTTTAATTCCTTTTACATCCTCAGATATGACACAATGTAACCTTTCAAAGCCACTTCAGGCCCCAGTAACCTTCCAATTTTGGCCATATACACAGTCAGCTTCTCTTGAGGAACAGCTCTGAAGCTGGAGGATGACAACCTCCCAGAGGAGAATTGCTGCAGATGTAAGCTTACTTTTCTTCTCCCATTGTCAGTGATTGCTATTCTTGAGAATCATTTATAAAACCCCTATGTGCAAAGTCTATGGGTGATTTATGAAGCCGGGGCCACCGCAGAGCACCTGGAGATCCATCATGCCTGGATTTGTATTAGCAATAATGAATTCCAGTCAATGACCAAAGTCAGTGCAGCGTCCTCCAAAAGGCCCGAGAAGCTGCAGACCCTCTGGCTGCCGTCAACACTCTGCTCTTTATCATAGTCTAATCATATAGTCTCTTTTTTCTTTCCTTTATGATAGAAAAAGAGTGTACTCTATAGAATGATAAAATATATTTTAGCTTCCAGGTCTTACTTTCCTGTTTTCTGCTCTTGCTTCCAGCTTCAATATTCTTCTGTTATCTTTTATTTTTATGCCTGAAATTCTCTTGTACAGCTTAAAAGACTAGGATGTGTTCCAAGACAGGGACACACTCTGAGGTTCTGTGGCTGTACTAACTTTACAGAGTACTCTCCCATGGTCCCAGATACCATTGCCCTTTGCTCACTGGGGCTGTACTGTTCAACTTATTAGATCCAAGCTACAGATTCATGTAAAACACTGAACTGATACTGTAGGCTTCTGCAACCTAAGGGTTAAGATTCACGTACATATCTTAATATAGAATACAAATGGTTTGAAAGTTTCTCATATAAATTAACAAGTGTAAAGTGGGCAGCTCTCATCTGCACGGAGCTTACAGGACAGGAGTTGTTCTTGTGAATTGATAGCTGAGTGAGGAATCAATCTGTATGTGGTTTGAGTGAGAATAGTCCTCAGAGGCTCACATGCTTGGATGATAGTTCCTCATTGGGTGAAATTATTTGGAAGGATTAGGCAATGTGGTCTTCGATGCTGTGTGTTAATGGAGGCTGACTTTGAGGTTTCTGAAGACTCCTTTGTTTCCGAGTGTGCTCTCTGCCTCCTGCTGGTGGATCATGATGTGAGCTCCCTCTGTTCCTGTTCTTATGCTTTTGCTCCACTGTCATGGACTCTAACCCTCTGAAGCCGTATGTGCAATGAAACTCTTTCTTCTTAAATCGATTGGTCATGCTGTTTTATCACAACAGTAAAAAAGTGTCTAAGGCAATATGATTGACAAGGATGTCTCCATGACTTACTTAAATGCTATGTACTTAGGCTATACTAAATTAAAATGTACAAGTCCCTTATAATAAATAACTTTAGCTTACTATAAGTTTGGGGGTATACAAACTTATAATTTTATAATTTTGCCTCTTTTTGATGATTCAGATCTTATATTTTGTGCAATTGTACACAAATGTTTTAAAATATTTTTAGGGTCCTAGAAAGATAGCCCAATGGTTGGGAACATGTACTAATGTGCTTTTCCTGGAGCAGAGGATGTGAGTGCAATTCTCAGCCCCTACGTGGACAGCCAAAACTGACTGCAATTCCATGGGGTCCCATGCCTTTGCCTTTGCTGGACTTGTTCTCAGGCCCACAAACTCAAACACATACAAACACACACACACACACACACACACACACACACACACACACACACACACATGCACGCACGCACACACGCACAGGGTTCAGAAGGTTGTTAAGGAGAGGGCTTGTGGGCAAAGGGCTTGTCACAGAAACCTGACAACTTTTCTATCCTCAGAAGCCATGTAAAAGTGACAGGAGGGAATTTACTCCACAGAGTTACCCTTTGACAAGGATACATACAGGCACATGGTACATACTTGCCCATGTAAATATATCTTATAGACACATACAGTAATAATTACAATGATGATTGGATAAAACTTTTATTGAAACCTTTTAAACATTTTTAACTTTTCTTAAGATGTAAGACACAAAGCAGGAATAAAGCTGCTCCAACCCCATCAGGAGTCTGAGCATCACTGTCCTGTCCACAATCTGTCCCACCTAAGGTCTCAGGGGACATCAGCAAGCATGGAGCTGTCACTTTCCATGATAACAATAGTTTCTAGAAAGCAGCCTGAAGAAATTGCCTAAGGCCATTTTACAGGGAAGTTTATTTTTTCATAAGGAGGATTCATACTAAAATAAGCATAGAAAGCATAATTTGGTAAATGTGTAAGCCCACACCCTAGCTGCTTATTATCATCATCAAGTGCTATGTGCAGAATACAGCTGTGTGTGCACACTGGTACAAAGGGCAGTGCATAGCTTTGCTTAGGACAACCTCATCACAAACTTATGAATGGGATAACACCCTGTGCCATGAGAGCAGCAGCTAAGTCACTCAGGGAGGGATGCTCTCCTCCTCCTCATCATCTTCAGGGAGAGTCATTATCCACACAGCCACCCTTGATTGAGATGTTGTTGGGATGTAGTCCATAGCACTCCTTGCCTCTATCCATTCATCCCGCTGCTCAGAATCTTGTCTCTGTTTCCTTACAGTTCTGGGTTTTCTGTTGTGTTGCATTCTTTTTTATGGTCTCACCTCCAAAAGTCTATTTCTTTCCTTGCCATCATTCTCCCATTCTTTCTCTTGTTTACATTATTTCAAATACTAGGATTTTTTTCCCTTTTCCCGTTTCATCCCTTGCTTCTATTTCACACTCACAAAGAAAATCCCAACCTTGGGAATAGTGGACTGGGATCCTGTAGAAGATTTAAAAAAAATAAAAACCCAGAACTACTCCTGGACATTACTCCTTTTTGACAGATAGAGCAAATGGGATACTCTCCTAAGCCTTTAATCTGGGAACTGAAATAAGCATTCTAAAATGGATTTGCAAACTCGATGTAATGTCTCAAACAATATAAGACAAAAGAAAAATAATTATCAACTATAAGAATTACAGGAAAATTATGAAGCAAATTTTAAATATTTAGTAAAAGTAGGAATGGTCTTGGATATGGAGAATGAAATCATCATTATTCAGAACAGCCACCTGAGTTTTGGAAAAGCAATAGCTACAAATGAGGCTGGAAAGAGCTGAGCTCTCCATAACCTTTGTTTAGCACAACAATGATTTCTCTCTCTCTTCCTCTCTTTCTTCCTCCTCTTCCTCTTCCTCTCTTCCTCTCTCTCTCTCTCTCTCTCTCTCTCTCTCTCTCTCTCTCTCTCTCTCTCTCTCTCTCTCTCTCTCTCTCTCTCTCTCCCCCAAATGGCTGAAGTTTAGTAACTCAAATATGATTCTTTAAAAAGGTGATAAGTTCAAATGAGACTATTAGGATGAGTCCTATATT
>NW_022196915.1:87599171-87657373 GCF_008632895.1 Mastomys coucha | reverse complement strand
GGCATGTGTTCTGATCACATTCCATCACTGAGGGAATAAGACTATTGTAGTGATTTAAATGAGAATGGACCCCATAGGCACTTATGTTTGAATGATTGGTTTCTCGTTGGTGGAACTGTTTCAGAGGTATGGTCTTAATAAAGGA
This sequence comes from Mastomys coucha, assembly GCF_008632895.1. Classification (NCBI taxonomy): domain Eukaryota; kingdom Metazoa; phylum Chordata; class Mammalia; order Rodentia; family Muridae; genus Mastomys; species Mastomys coucha. The sequence goes on along the minus strand of NW_022196915.1, from coordinate 87,657,228 downwards.
GGTGTGCCTCTTGGGGCAAGATTTGAGGTTCCAAACGACTAGAACCACTCCCAGTGCGCTCTGTCTGTCTCCTGTTTGTGGATCCTTGCAGATCAGGTTGTGAATGCTCAGGTGTTGTTCAAGTGCTATCTCTGTCTGCTCACTGCCCACCATGAGTGATGGATGACTATTCCTCTTGAACTGTAAACCCCCAATAAACCCTTCCTTCCTTCGGTAAGTTGTCTTTGTTGTGATACTTTTCACAGCAGTAGAAAAGTAACCAATACAGATGCTAAACCTTCTAGACATCGAGAAAAGAAAATTGATAGACTTTTCCCAATACAGGCAACACTTTACTGCAGCCTAGAGTTATTGACCAGATGTAAGTATTTTCCTCTGAAAAGTGCATATTGAGTCTTGTCATGGTGACTTTTCTTGTTGCTATGATAAAACACCCTGACAAAAGCAAATTGGGAAAGAAAGGCTTATTTTTGTTCAGAGATGAAGGATTCAGGTTATGATAGCAGAGAGGGAATAGCCTGAAAAACCTGAAGCATCTGGTCATACTGTAGTCATAGCTAGGAAGAAGAAAGGACGTCCTAGGAAGAAGATATCAATACATCCTGGTTCTCAGATAGCCTTCTTTGTAGATAGTCCAGGATCCAGGCCAGGAAATGCCCACTTTTAGGGTAAGACTTCCAATTTCAGTTTACTTAATCTAGGATAATTCCTACAGATATACTTGAAAGTTTATTATTTAGTGATTCTAGATCATGTCAAGTTGACAATGGTCATTAATCATTATAAATCTCTAATCCCTAAGATGAGTAAATGTGTAATTAGGGCCTGGATAAAGTTTGGCTGCAGTTGTAAGTGTGGGCCCCCCAATCCAATGCTGTAACTGTACTTACAAGTAGGGGAAGAAATAATAGAAATACCATCTCCATTTCTCCCTTTCATTTCAGTTATCACATGATGACACACTGAGAAGATGACAACTGAGAAGCCACAAATAAAAAGCCCTCACTAGTTACTGTGTTGACTCCAACCTTGATTTTATGTTTCCTGGCGTCTAGAGTTGTTATAGAATTACTTGACATAATTTGACATAATACTTTGCATTATTTTCATAGGGAATCCCAAGTAAACTTTTGAAGACTATATTGGACATTTGAGATGCATAGATGAAAGAGGATAATGCATTGGTTTTCCTTAACTCTTGAATCTGCAGTGCTAAATTAAAACATCAAGGAAAACAAGCACGTTCCATATCATTAAACTTCCAGTGATATCTTAGTTGGCATGTGGACTAGCATTTTACTTTATTTTTCACTTATGCATATGGGCAAACTCATGTGTGCCAAGCCAATGGAAGCCAAAAGAGGATAAATCCCTTGATCTAAAGTTATAATTGGTTGTGAGCTGCCAGATGTGTGTGCTGGGAACTGAGCTCTAGTCCTATAGAAGAACAGTTAGCAATCTTAAGAGCTGTGCTACCACTCAACCCCTTAATGTTCTGTTTTTAATTCTTCTTTTAATTATCTTACTTTAAAACATACTCAAATTATAGCATACACATAGACTTTGAATTGGAAACACACAGAACAGAGGGCACACACATCTGTCTGTTCACAGCAATAAAACCCTAACTAGGACAATGTCCAAAGCCCTGCTTACCAAAAATAAAATAAAATAATTAAAAAATTAAAAACATTCATATGTCCCTGTTCTGCCACCTGAGACCGTGTTGATGTCCAAGCACTGTGTTGGGCTGGCTCCATCCCTTGCCTGCATCAGGAGAGCTGTCCCTGCCCCTCATCTACCAAGTGGTATGATTGAAGGAAACATATCCTCCCCCTCTACTGCTCCCTTCAGCAGACATAAAAACTGGTCCCAAGGTCATGAAAGCTGGAAAGGTGGCTCCACCCATCCATAACTGCAACACTGGGGAGAGCAGGAGAACAGACACTCCTTGTGGGAGGTGGGGTGGGGAGGTGAGGCAGCCAGAGGCCATGAGAGTGGGAGAACTGGTCTGGCCCCTTAGCTGACTGGATGAGTTAGCCAGGGCAGTACCTCCTAGGCCTAGAGTTCAGGGCTTTGAGCTGGTTCACACCAACATCTACTCCATCTATAAACTGCTGGAGTGTGTGAAGCTGCCAGCCCTGCAGATCCAAAGATGAAGGATCCCTATGACACAAGGCAACAAAAAGATATCTGAAAGGAATCCCAGTAAGATTCCAGTATTGATAGTACAGCAGAAGCCAGAGGCTTTGAGCCAGAACAATGACACATTTCAATGAACATGTGCAAGTAAAGATGTGTGGACAAAGGGTAAAATACATAACAGAGTGTGACACACTATAGATTCCATGATGTGAAAGAATTTGCATTTTCTCTTTTGTGTGGAGGGGTTACAAGGACTGATAAAAGGGGCAGGGAGATTAGTGGAATCAATTATGCATGACTGTTTTGATGTGCATGATGTGAAATTCACAAAGATTCAATAAAAAGGCTATATACTTATAAAATCTGCAAATTTCCACACTCTCAGTAATATATACATGCACATAAAGTAAATTGATTTATTTTTATTTATAAAAAACATTTCTCTTTAAATGAGTTGCTCATGTCAGCCCTTTTCTTTCTCCAAGGCTCAGGCAGGTATCCATTTATTTGTATCATATTTTATAAAAATAACATCATATTTATTACCTTATTTTGTGTGGTTTTGTTCTAGACATCTGCACATGTGTATGTGTGTGTGTGTGTGTGTGTGTGTGTGTGTGTGTGTATGTGTGTGTGCGCGCGCGCGCGCGTGCACGTGCGGACAAGGGCATACACGCATTATGATGCAAAGAGTTGATTCTCTCCTTCCTACTTCTGGATGCTCAGAGTTGAACTGGATTTATGAAAAGGGAATTTACCACTAAGCTACTTTTTAGTGTATTCTTTGAGAATTTAATACACAGTCCTGAAAACCCACTTACATGCTTGCTCCAACTACATGGGTCTATCCAATGCCCTAGCTCCATCATCCCCTGCCTTGAACTGAAACTTGCCAATCGAAACAGCTGCCCACATTGATTTCCCATATCTCTTCTTCTAGTCAATATGTCACATTGGGGGAGGAAAAAAATCACATAAGGAGCTAGAAGTGTTTCAAAACTGTGTGATTGTAAGGAAAAAAAAAAACAGGAAGAAAAACTTATTGAATAAAGTGAATGGTTAGAAAATGTGCCAAGAACTCACTGTTAGGATTCCTGTTCTCTTTTACTAAGTTAAAATTCAGTATTTCTGGATTTTACCTCGTCTCTGTGCAGACTTAGTGCTGCATTCCTGTGCCTTTCCATGTCTCTCACCTCTCCTGGTAGGACACTGCTGTTGGTGTATCCTCCAGAAATATATGTAAAATACCTCTAGCTTACCATCTTATAAAATTTGTGTTTACACTGTTTTTAAATTCTTAACTAAACTTAGATATCCATGCAACATTTGCCTATCTGAAAGTTTACATGGCAATTTTATATTCATCAAAGATATTTTTCCTCTATATTGGAGACTACTTTATTCTCAGAACTCATCTATATTGTTTTCCCTATTCAAAGTGAAAAATCAATATTTTGAAATTGTTTTCTATTTCCAAATATGTGAATAAAAATTTATATATAATATCTGATATCTACTCTTTATATAAAATTATAAACATAAAGTGTATATCTATAGCATCTTTTTTGTCATTATTAAACTGCACTTTCAATAACTTCTAAGATAAGGTAAACTTGAGTGAGCATAAGCAATTTCATTCACAATTTGTTGCATGTTAAAAGAGGAAGAAGTAAAAATTTGTTTCAATTTTTTTTTTCTGAACTCCATTTGCTTCTTATTTGGAGATAGATCTAAGGGTAGAACAAGGGCTCAATAACAATACAAATGTTGTATTCTTCAAGGATAAATGAACACATTTTCAATAACAACCTGGTCTGGATCAGGAAGATTGTGGCAGAAAGAAAGAAGCAGTGTAGAAGAGGTCAAAATGAATTGACCATAAACATAATCTTTTGCTTGCCTTTTCCTTATGAACAGAATCTTCCATTGCAGAAGAAAAATAAAAGAGAAACCAAACTTCGGAAGCTTCTGTTATCTAAGAGTCTAAGGTCCCAGTTCCCTAACTGAATTATGATGAAGCATAAAGACTGAAGGTCTGGCCATGACACTGGGCAGGTGCAATAAACAGCTGGGTCCCCAACTGCCAGAAAACTTCCAGCAGAAGCTTCCCAACTTCACAGGAGGAACTAATTCTCTCCCTGGGGCAATCAACACTTCTAAACAAGAAGTCACAAGGAGATGAATAGCATTTCGAGGTTAACCCAACACAGTTATCGCAGATTTAAAGCAGGGGAGCAAGTAGGATCTATATTTGGAGCGTAAGGTCTGTGCCCACCTTATTGTTCTCTTAATTTTGGTTCCAATTAATTAAATACCCATTTATATTTCAAGCTGCTAGGTCCAAAAATATGAATATATGTTTAGGATCTTTGTAGCTCACCATTTCATGAGCATAATTACCTGTTCATAGCTTCCAATGCAGTTTCAAACAATGTATCACATTTAAGCCTCCTAACGATAGAGTAGACATTGGTGAATGAATCTTCAAAAAGGCATATTGGGGTCCAATTCAGTAGCCATTTTAAACACAAATGGGAGCTGTCATCATAGACGGCAGCTTCAAATCATTAGCTCTACATAAGGGGCGTGTGATTTGTGCTTGGCAGAGCACAGGGGTATCTGCTCCTGGCCAGTGTCCTTCCTAAGTCGAGGTGGTGCTTTGGAAGGGTGTGCCTCTATTTATTTTTCTCTTTTTGTTCTCTGCTGTTACCAGCATTCTGAAGTGATGTGTGGAATTCCTGAATTGTCTTCCTTCACTCCAATGTATTTTTTTTTTTACAGTGATCCTAAGAATGACAGTTGGAAACACAAATGTGATTTTGTCACTGACCTGGTTACAGATTCTTTTCATTTCTCTAAACTTGAAGATTACAAACCTTGAGCCAGCCATTTGGAGATAATTTGTACTTTTCACAATATGTGAAGCAAATGAAAATGTAAGTTATCATATCATCTCATGGTATAAAATTATAACTAAAAAAAATATGTCCATAATATCTTTTCTATAAGCATTAAACTTGAGAGATGACTCAGAGAATAAGAAAATCTGTTGCTCTTGCAGAATACTGGAGGTTGATTTAAAACACCCAAATGATAACTAACAATCACGTGTTAATGTTAACTCCAATTTCAGGAGATCAACTGCCCTTTTCTTTGACTTCAATGGCATTCCACTTATGTGTTGCATAGACATACATGTAGATAAAACACAAATAAACATAAAACTGAACTAAATCTTTAAAACTGTTTCTTTTAATAACTTCTAAATAAAATATATGTTGGTAAAGATGAGGGGCCATGAGTAACTATACTTAAAAAATTGTCCACCTTTCTGAAAGATGAAGAAGTAAATATTTGTTTCTTGATACTTGCAATTCCAATATTTAAAGGGGTGGCTAACATATGAGGATTGCTATGAGTTTAAGGCCAAACATAGTGCATTCCAGGCTAGTCATGGCTTTTGTATTAAACCCTATCTCAAAATTTTAAAGTCAGTCTGTGATTTCCCTTGCTGTCTAAATATCTGAGCTCCATTGCATGTCTCATTTTTCACTTGGTCCATTCTCTTCAAGCATGGACCATATTTCTTCTCAGCCATGGTGGACTTGCTGAAATATTAGGACCTCACTCAGTTCCTCTGAGCATCCTGATGTGCCTTCCTAGAAAGTCTGCTCTTGATATTGCTAAACGGAAAGGTCTCAGTTTAATATCACTTCTTCAAGAAGTAGCCTATTCTCAGGCTGGGTTAGACTTCCAGTATAACTGGAAATATTTTGGTAATACCCAGTTGTGGGGAACTGCAGCTGCCACCCTATACATATATTGAACACCTGGTCTCTGGCCAGAGCAGAGAGCATTGATAATCAAGCCCTTAGTTGGAAAAGCTGAGTGCCTCCAGTTTGTGATGCAAGCTGGCATGATTTTCCCGCAGCCTATTATGCTTTGCCATGTAGCTGATGCTGATTGGGACCAGGGAAAGTATTTAACCCGCAAGGGCTGGGGGCTAAAGGGATTATTAGGATTAGTACAATAAAGAGTAAGAAGCTAGCTAGAGAAGAAGTAAAAATGAAGGTTCCTGAATAAACTGCTTGGAGAAGAGCTCGTTGTTGCCTCCTTATTTCCGCTGGATGGAGGGGCGGCAACAATTGGTGGCCCGTACGGGGAATGGAGAAGTTTGTACAGGGAGAAATGTATGGGGAGAGACATACGGGGAACATCTTCTACGGCTCAGAACTCCTTGCAGACAGGGCCGTCGACTGGTAAGTTCCCAGGTAAGGTGGGACAAAAGGGAAGGTCCTCGGTGAAGAGGCAATAAGGTCTCCTGGATTGGAGCGATAAGGTCCTCCGTGAAGAGGCGATAAGGTCTCCGGGGTTGGAGCAATAAGAACCCGTTAAGGGCAAATCAAAAGTGATAATATGGGGAACTCGCAATCTTGCCCCATGTTTGTTGCTCTTAAGGAGCTATTAAAAGCAGAAAAAGATAGAATTAAAGAAAGAAACCCTAGAAAGATTTCTGTCAGAGGTAGATATCACAGCCCCTTGTTTTGCAGTGTCGGGTCACCTGACACTGTCCGGCTGGGATGAATTAGGGAGAGATCTGGAATTTGCCTGGGAAGAAGGAATAATAAAAGGTGGAGTGCAACCAGTCTGGAAACTGATTAGGAGCTGCCTGGAGAATAAAGTGTGTTCTAAAGCAGTAGAGAAGGGACAGGAAGCGTTAGAACAGCTGAAGGAAGAGAGGTCAGCAAAGTCTAAGAATCAGACTGATGAAGGTGGTTCGGACTCTGAAGGGGAACTTGAGAAGCTAGTACAGAAAATGGAGAAGTCCACCATTAGGGTGGAGCCCACAGCCCCAGAGCTGCCTATATCCATACCGCCCCCCTATAACACTGTCACTTATGACACTTCCTTTTGTCCAGAAGTTTGGCAGGAAGCTAGGGGTCAGCTTTGCTACCCTGTGTTTTAAGATGCCCAAGGGCAAAGGTTTCATGAACCATTGGATTTTAAAGTCATAAAGAACTTGGCTGAGTCAGTCCGCACTTATGATATAATTGCTGCATTTACTGTTTCCTAGTTAGAGGCTCTTCACAGATATTGCATGACTCCTTCTGATTGAATGAGCACCGTGAAAGTTTGCCTCTCATTAGGTCAATATTTAGACTGGAAAACCTTTTTGATAGAATATGCCAATGAACAGGCTGCTATTAATGGAGCAGCTGGTAATCCTGCCTGGGATTTAGATATGCTTTTAGGGCATGGCAGGTTTGTGCAGCAGCAAATTGGATATCCGCTGTAGGTGTATGAGCAAGTTAATATGCTTGCTACAAGAGCGTGGAAATCATTGCCTAACAAGGGAGAAGTTGCAGGATATTTAACTAAAATTATTCAGGGACCCATGGAGCCCTTTTTCAGATTTTGTAGCTAGAATGGTAGAAGCAGCAGGAAGGATTTTCAGAGACCCAGATGCAGCCATGCCGCTGATTAAGCAATTAGTTTATGAGCAATATACCAAGGAATGTAAGGCTGCTATAACTCCCTACAAACATAAGGGATTTGAAGCTTGGATGAAAGTATGTACGGAACTGGGTGGTCCATTAACTAATGCAGGCCTTGCCGCTGCAGTTATGCAGATAACGCAAGGTAACAAGTGGAACCCAGGTATATGCTTTCGGTGTGGACAACCAGGACACCTTAAAAGGCAATGTCCCGATAGAGGAAAAAGAGCAGAAATAGGGGTTATGCAGGACCGTCCAAAACAACCTGGATTGTGTCCAAGATGTAAAAAGGGAAATCATTGGGCCAATGAATGCAGATCAATGAAAGATATTAATGGACAGTCACTTACTACAGGCTATGGTGGAGCCAGGTCAAAAAACGGGCAGCGGGGCCCTCACCCACAGGGACCGCAAATATATGGGGCGATGGAGAACAAGCCAGAGGGGAATTGGCCAACCCTGCAGCATCCCAACCAGTGTGGAGAGCCACTAAGGGGAGTGCAGGATTGGACTTCTGCTCTGCCACCAGACTTGTACTAACCCCTAAGATGGGCGTTCAGTTAATAGAAACAGATTTCCAAGGTCCACTCCCCAAGGGAACAATGGGGTTACTAATTGGCCGTTCATCATCAGCATTAAAGGGGTTAGTTTTTTATCCTGGTGTCATAGATCCTGATTATACTGGAGTTGTTAAGATGATGATTTCCTGCCCCCGAGGGATTGTTTCCATCTCCCCTGGAGATAGATTAGCTCAAGTTCTTATTCTTTCCAGTTGTCATGAAATGTTTCCATCACAAAATAAAGAATGAGGAAAAGGAGGGTTTGGTTCTACGGGAGTAGATGGAGCTTTTGTAAGCCTACATCTAGATCAACATCCTCTTTTGGAGGTAAGAGTGGATGGAAAGAAAATCTTAGGACTTCTTGATACTGGTGCAGATAGAAGTATTATAGCAAAGAAGGATTGGCCTAAGGGATGGCCTCTTCAAGAGTCCTCTCAAACTCTCCAAGGATTAGGTTATACAAAAACCCCCACTACGAGTGCAAGAGAATTACCCTGGGAAGATGCAGAAGAACATTCAGGGAAAATCCAGCTGTTTGTACTTGAACTTCTGGTATCATTATGGGGACGAGATCTATTATTAGAAATGGGATTTACACTAACTAATGAAGGAAATTATACTGAGACTTCTCGTGGTATTATGCAGGCCATGGGATATCATCCTTCCTTTGGTCTATGGAAGTATTTGCAAGGCTGAAAGTCTCCCATTGTTGCTCAGCCGCATGAAGGGAGACAGGGGCTGGGTTTTTCCTAGGGGCCTCTGAGGGAGATATACCCATCACTTGGAAGACAGAGGAACAAGTGTGGGTTCCTCAGTGGCCTTTATCCTCTGAAAAATTAATGGCTGCAGCTCACCTTGTACAAGAACAGCTTGAATTGGGGCATATTAAACCGTCGGTTTCACCATGGAATACCCCTATTTTTGTAATAAGGAAAAAATCAGGAAAATGGCAATTGTTGCATGATTTAAGAGCTATTAATAGATAAATGGAGATCATGGGGCTGGTTCAGAGAGGATTGCCATTATTATCAGCCCTGCCAAGGAAATGGCCTATAATTGTAATTGATATTAAGGATTGTTTCTTTTCTATTCCTTTATGTGCTAAAGATAGTGTTAGATTTGCGTTTACCTTACCCTCTGTTAATCATGAAGAGCCTGATAAAAGATTTCAATGGGTGGTTTTACCCCAAGGTATGGCCAATAGTCCTACCATGTGTCAATTATATGTAGCCCATGTCCTTAAACCGATGAGAGAAAAGTATCCTGATGTTAGATGCATTCATTATATGGACAATATTTTGGTATCAGCAAATTGTGATTCTAGGTTGAATGCAGCTTACACAGAATTAGTGAAGAGGTTAGAACAAGCAAATTTATTTATAGATCCTGAGAAGTTCAAAAGGAAAAGGTAATAGCCTATTTAGGGACGAAAATATTTTCTCAAAAGATTGTTCCACAGAAAATTTCCTTAAGAATTGATAAACTTTCCACACTTTATGATTTTCAAAAATTAATGGGAAATATTCAATGGATAAGACCACATTTGAGAATTCCCAGTGTACAATTAAGACCTTTATATGACATTATGCTTGGAAATCCTGATTTGAATTCTCCTCGACAATTAACTGATGAGGCACGAGAAACATTGAAGATGGTGGAGGAGGAATTGGAGCATGCCTTTTTGGCACAGCGCTCTCCAGATGAAAAGATCTCGTTATGCATTTTGGCAACTGAGAGTCAACCTACAGGGGTTCTGTGGCAAGGTGCTCCTCTGTTGTGGATTCATCCCAAAAGTGCTATTAGTAGGGCTATAGAACATTATCCCTCTGCAGTAGCCTTATTAGCATTGCCAGGTATTCAACAATGTTGTCAGTATTTTGGATGTGAGCCATATATAATTATCACTCCCTATAATGCCAAACAGGTAGAGGTGTTAATTGCTACAATTGATAATTGGACAATTTTGAAATGTTCATATTCAGGAGACTTTGATAATCATTTTCCAAAAAAAAAAAAAAAATCTATGGAAACCTGGTAGTAATGCTAAACTGCTAGCACCTTTGCCCCTAGAGTAAACAAGCTTAAAAAGGAAACTTGGAAGAGCTGTGGCTCCGGATGGCTGGGAAGGACTGATGGGAGATGTAGTTTTGTGGGTGATCATCTAGCAGAGACCAAGTCACCCTCAGGGACATGCCATCAGTCCCTGCACTGCACAGAGAATCAAACAAAAATATATATCTTAATGATACTGAAAGTTTGTTTTGAGATTTATATGTTACAGAAATATACAGCCTTGGTGAATTTCCTCATCTAAACTGCCTGCTTGAACTCCTGGTACCCTGAACTTCAGCCTGATCCAGTTAAGACACAGACATCAGAAGACCAGTTCTGCTTTTCCTTCCACCCCCCTCATATCTCTACACCCTCGTTCAGCTTGAAGAAGTTAGGATGAGTCATCTACCCGGTTCCCTGGGCTTTGGGGCTAGAAAAAAATTGTTAATAAGTTGTGTTTCTAGAAAATGTAAAATGGTTATATTTGAAATGGGAAAGAAATAGCCAGATTTAATTGTATAGCTATAGAAAGCCTTATACTTTGCTATTAAGTTACATTGTGTGACTAGAACATCTTAAACTAATATGCAAGAAATAAGTAAGAGCTTTTGAATTGAGAACAATGGGTATTAGAACAGTGGGTGCTTTACTGGTCCTTGTCAGTATATTGGCATTGTGGTGCATCTGCACTATGCGGGTCCGGCAGCAATTTCAGGCTGCTTTGGTAGAAGCATTTGCAGCCCTGGAGGCGAGGCAATATTCTGAATGCTCTTCTTCACGCTCAGGATGCAAGGCTAAGCACTGCACTAGAGATCAGCTTTTAGCGGTCTCTTGGAGAGCACGTCTGATTGAATGTGGGATGATGCCTCAAATCCTACCTCCAGAAAAAAGGCATAGGACGGGCATGGCACCAACTTGGTTACTACAGGTTAGGGGCTCTGGCAAATGAATCACCTAAGACAGAGACATGTACTGAGTGGTTAAGTAAGCCCAGTTTGTAGTACAAACTAGCTGTACGTGTTCTCGAAGACGGGTTTGATATTTTGCCAAGAGTTATTTACCATCAGGTTGTAATGCCATTGCAATGTCCTTTTCATGGTTACTGGAGATCAGACCTCTACTCTTGCCTGTTGCATTTAAAACAAAAAGGGGGAACTGTGGGGAGCCGCAGTTGCCACCATATATATATATATATATTGAACACCTGGTCTCTGGCCAGAGCAGAGAGCATTGATAAACAAGCCCTTAGTTGAAAAAGCTGAGTGCCTCCAGTTTGTGATGCAAACTGGCATGATTTTTGCAGCCTATTATGCTTTGCCATGTAGCTGATGCTGATTGGGACCAGGGAAAGTATTTAACCCATGAGGGCTGGGGGCTAAAGGGATTATTAGGATTAGTACAATAAAGAGTAAGAAGCTAGCTAGAGAAGAAGTAAAAATGAAGGTTCCTGAATAAACTGCTTGGAGAAGAGCTCGTTGTTGCCTCCTTATTTCTGCTGGACGGAGGGGTGGCAACACCCAGTGTGCTCATAAATCTTTGTTTAACATTTTGTGTCCTTGCCCAATCCTAATATTTTCTCTGTGTCACCAATAAATTACCACTGCTAATCATGTCCATGGCATTGAATAGATAATAAACAGTGTTGGTTAAGTCAATCATGAAGTATCTTCCAAAACTAGTCATTCCAAAGAGACTTTCTGTAGCTTTGCAGCTTTGATAACCTTTCCATAGCCTTGCAGATGAGGCCCAAACTCAAGTGTTTATACTATATACACCTCACTGCTTCCCACTCCACTGTACCAGCTACTTTTTTCCCTAAAGGTTCCATGCTTTAGCTTTGCCAAGCCATCTCTCATGATTTTCTTTTTTATAAACACTTGCATATTCTAGAGTTTTTCTATGGTCTGCTTTCCTCATAGTCTTTACTTGAGATTTCAACAGGACTCAATATAAATGAATACCATTCATGTCAATTTTATAGGAAAATATTTGTGAATACTTATGATATTTTAAAATTTATAACACCATGACAATATAGCATCACCACTTACACATAGTAAAAATATGTGTAAGATAATTTTATAGTTGAAAATTATCTAAAATAAAATTTGCTTGATGGATAAAACTTGGTATTTTGCTGAAAAAGTATAATTTATGAACTTTAGGTGATTCCATACAACTTTCAGCAAAGAGAAAATTTAATTTGTAAAATCTTGCTCAAATCCTACAGAATAAGTCATACGTTATTCTTTAGATCATCCAGTGGTTGTTCTACAACATTTGATAGCTCTGAATCTTTTCAGAAGAACACCAGAATATCATTAATACCATCTCACTTTTAACAACTCCTTGAATACCAGCAAAGCCAGCATTTGTTTTGGAAGATTCATACGTACTTATGATTCTCAGTTTTCTTTGAACTTACTATTAGTATACTCTTTCAGGAAACACATGTTTGAATATAGATAAATGTATATTTTTAAATAGTTTGACTTTATAGGTCAGGAATAATGTAAAGTATTTAGTGGAAGCATTTGGACTGCTTAAAGAGTACAGTGTAGGAAAGAAATATTTGGGAGATAGTACTTATAAGAGCAGCAAGGATTAGCTTAGTGTGAATCATGAACAGATGGAAACATTTGATATTTTTTAAATGATTTTTTTCCAGATTGAAGCAATTATACATCCTCATTATAGAAAACAAGAAAAATCTAATAAGAAATTAAAATTTGTAATAATATCACCATAAAAGGTAATTGAATCAGGCCAAAAAATAGGTAGGCTTCTGGAGATCTTCATCTCCCCCTCAGCTCACCAAATCCAATCTCCCAGTCTCATCCTGAAGCTGCTCTATAGCAGCTACCTGCTGCAGACCCCTCCCCCACACTCTCATCTCCAGGGGATCGCATATAAGCTCCCCTCTGAACTTCCCTGGCCAAACAGGTAGGCTAACTGAAGATCTTCACTTCTCCCTCCATTCCTCCAAATCCAATGTCCCATTCTTATTCCCAGACCTGTAGCAGACAGTCTACTTAAGCTCCCCCACATTCTCTGTCCCCATCTCCAGGACGACTAAGTAGATGCTAGTGGAATATTCTGCTTTCCTCCATCCTGTGAACCACCTCAACTCTACCTCCTCTAAACCCCAGGCACATTGTACCTGGAACCTTTCAATGGCCTCACCTATCAGGATCATAGAATAAATTTCTACGAGGAAACTCATGGCCACTCCAGTCTCTGAAGAAGCAGAGGGTATAACAGAACCAAGGGGGTTGGGGAACAACAAAGAAAATAAAAGCTACAGGATCTAGAATAGTAGTCTCCCTCAACCTAGTTGCCTAGATGCCAGTGTAAAGAAAACAATAAGAGCCAGAACAATGTCTCCACCAGAGCCCAGGAATCCTACCATAGCAGGCCACAAATATTGCAACATAGATGAAGCACATGAAAAAGACCTTAAATAGCCTTTATGAATATAAAGGTCCTTAAAGAAGAAATTAATAAATATCTTAAAGATATCTGTGAGAACATAAATAGTGGAAGTGGATGGATAAAACATTTAAAGACCTAAAAGTGAAATAGACTCAATAAAGAAAACCCAAAATAAGGATAACCTGGAAATGAAAACTTTAGGAACTAGATCAGCAACCTTAGAGGTAAGCCTCAGCAACAAAATACAAGAAAGGAAAGAGAATTTCTCATGCTCATAGATTATGAGGGTTAGTAGGATTAATATAGTAAACATGGCCATCAGACCAAAATCAATCTACAGATTCAATGTTATTCTCATCAAAATTCCAACCCAGTTCTTGACATGTCTTGAAAAATATAAGTTTCAGATCCATATGGAAACACACACACACACACAAATCCATGGTAGCTAAAATAATCATGAATAATAAAAGAAGTACTGCAGTGGTGTACTAATAGAAAGTGTGTGACACTGGTACAGAAACGGATGCATTGAACAATAGAATTGAAAGAACAATAGGATTGGAAGCCCAGACATAAATCCACACACCTAATGACACCTTATTTCTTATGAAGAAGCCAGAATTACACACTAGGCAAAAGACAGTATTTTCAGTAAATGCTGCTGGTCAAACTGGATGGCTCCATGTAGAAGACTACAAATAGATCCATACTTAATATCTTGCACAAAATTCAACTCCAAATGAGTCAAAAACCACAGCATAAAACAACATATACTGAACCTGTTGGAGGAGAAAGTGGGAAATAGCCTTGAACTCATTCACATAAGAAACGGCTTTCTAAACAGAATACCATAAGCACAGGCACTAAGATCAACAGTTAATAGGTGTGACTTTATGAAACTTAGAGGCTTGTACTTTGCAAAGGACAATGTCATTCACATAAAGCAACAGCCTACTGAATGGGAAGATATTTTTTACCAACCACACATCCAATAGTGTTCTAATCCATCCTATATACAGTCACCAAATGCAGATGATATTGTGGATGCCAAGAAGTGCATATTGACAGGAGCCTCATATGGCTATCTCCTGAGAGGCCCTTCCAGAGCCTGACAAATACAGAGGCTGATACTTACAAAACCATTGGACTGAGCATGGAGTCTCCAAAGCAAGAGTGAGAAAAAGGACTGAAGGAGCTGAAGGTGTTTGCAATCCCATAGGAAGAACAATTTCAAACAACCAGACCCCCTAGAGTTCCCAGGGACTAAAACATCAACCAAAGAGTACACATGCAGGGACCCATGGCTCCAGCTGCATATGTAACAGAGGATGGCCTTGTTGAGCATCAATGGAAGGAGAGGTCCTTGGTTCTGTGAAGGCTTGATGCTCCAGAGTAGGGGAATGCAAAGTCAGTGAGGCAAACATGGGTGGGTGGGTGGAGGAATATCCTCATAGAAGCAGGGGGAGGGAGGATGGGATAGGGGGTTTTGAGGGACGGGGGGAAACCAGGAAAGGGGATAAAATTCAAAATGTAAATAAAGAAAATATCCAATGAAAAATAAATAAAATATTTCTTGAAAAAAACATGAAACACTAGATATCAAGAAAACAAAAATCCCAATTTAAAAATGGGGTACAGATATAAATGGACAATTCTCAAAAGAAGAAATTAAAATACTGAGAAACACTTAAAGCATGCACATCAATCTAAGTTATCAGGAATTGCAAATAAAATGACTTTGAGATTTCATCTTACTCCTATCAGAATGGCCAAGATAAATAAAATCAATGACAGCTCATGCTGACAAGTATGTGGAGTAAGGGGAGCATTCATCTACTGATAGCAGATGTGTAAACTTGTACACAGTGAATTGAAATCAGTGTGGCATAGATGAGCTGCAATCTACCTCAAGATGCAGCTATACCATCAAGAGTATATAGCCAAGGGACACTTACTCTACCACAGAGACACTTCCTCAACTCTATGTTCATTGCTGCTCTATTCATAATACCCAGAAACTGGAAAAATCTAGATGCCTTCAACAGAATAATGGATAAAGAAAATACAGCACATTTACACTATGGAGTATTGCTCGGCCATTGAAAAGAGAAATTATGAGTGCTAAAGTAAATTAATTGGACCCAAAACATATAGTAGAAGCTTTCTGAGTACATATACATAGATAAAGGTGGAGAACATAAAACCACTTGATATATAAACAGAAGGCCTAAATCAAATTTCTCTTCTCAGGGTTCAATGAACCCCACAAAAGGGAAGACTGAAAACATGCAAGAGCCAGAGGCAACAGAGAACATCAAAACAAAGAAAAAAGGGCCTTTAAATCAACATGATCAGTGCACATATGAACTCACAGAGGCTGAGGTAGTACACATAGGGCTTACATGGCTCTGGGCCATGTCTTCTATGTGTATATTATTTCTTCATTTTTAGTGGTTTTATGAGATTCCTGGGTATGCAAATGAATGTATTTCTGTTTCTTATGCCTTCTCTTAGGCTATTTTTTCTCCTGTTTGTTTGTTTGTTTGTTTGTTTGTTTTTTCCAATTCCAATGTCTTAGTTTGGTTTTATATTTATTATATTTTATTTTAAAAATTATTATCTCTTAGAATCCTGTTTGGTTTCTAATAAAAGAGAGAAAGGGAGTGAATCAGAAGAAGAAGTGGGGAAGAACTGGGAGGAGTAGGGAGAGGGGAAACTGTAGTTCAGATATGTGAGAAAAAGACTCCTAGTTGGTCTGCTCCAGTGAAGAAGCCAATCCTGATTCATCCTAGAGGACCCGCTGCACTCAAAGCAGTTGCTACTGAGAGCATGGTGGACTCAGACCCATCACCTACCAAACCCCTGCCCTCCCGAATACCACTCCCCTTCTGTCCCTTCCATATCTTGCACTCCCTCTTCCTGGTCCTTGCTGCTGGGGCAGATCCCTAGTTGGTCTGCTCCATGAAGATTCCATATCCTGATGCATCCTAGAGGACCTGCTGCACTCAGAGCAGTTGCTCCTTTCTACTGGGGCAAACTCCTAGTTGGTCTATGCCTGTGAAGACTCCATATCCTGATCCATCCTAGAGGACCCAGAGCAGTTGTCTGAAGGGCTCTTGGGAGAGCTCCTGCAGCCAGGACAACAGATCAGCAATTTCTCTGCCCCAGTGAAGAGCCCCCAGTTGGAAGGCCCCACAGATGGTCGGATACAGCCAGGGCCACAGGACAATCTGGAGACTTGAAGCAACCCAGGGACAAAAGAGGTAGACCCCATACAGTCACCGAGACCAACAAACACCAGAGATATCCAGATGGCGAAAGGCAAGTGCAAGACCATAAGCAACAGATCCCAAAATATGTAGGCATCATCAGAACCCAGTTCTCCCACCACAGCAAGCCCTGAATACATCAAAACACCTGAAAATCATGAATCTGTTCTAAAATCTTATCTCATGAAGATAATAGAGACTTTTAAGGAAGATATCAATAACTCACTGAAAGAAATATAGGAAAATACAGGTAAACAAGTGAAGAAATTAAATAAAGCGATCCAAGACCTAAAAGTAGAAGTAGAAACAATAAAGAAAACACAAATGGAAGCAAACCTGAAAATGGAAAACCTAGGAAAGAGGTCAAGAATTACAGATGTAAGTATTACCAACAGAATACAAGAGATAAAAGAGAGAGTCTCGGGTACAGAAGATATGGTAGAAGAGATTGACACAACTGTCAAAGAAAATTCAAAACACAAAAAAACTCCTAACCCAAAGCATCCAAGAAATTCAGGACACAATGAAAAGACCAAATCTAAGGATAATTGAGAGAAAGGAGAACAAAGATTCCCAGCTCAAAGGACCTGAAAATGTCTTCAACAAAATCATAGAAGAAAACTTCCCAACCTAAAGAAAGAGATGGACATAAAGGTACAAGAAGCCTATAGATCACCAAATAAATGGGACCAGAAAAGAAAATCTTCTCATCACATAATTATCAAAATACTAACTGCACAGAGCAAAGAAAGAATATTAAAAGCTGCAAAGGAAAAAGGCAAAGTAATTTACAAAGGTAGACCTATCAGAATTATACCATATTTCTCATCAAAGACTATGAAAGTCAGCAGAGCCTGGTCAGAAGTTATGCAGACTCTAAGAGAACACAAATGCTGGCCCAGGCTACTATAGCCAGCAAAACTCTCAATCAACGTAGATGGAGAAACCAAAATATTCCAGAACAAAACCAAATTCAAACAGTAACTATCTACCAACCCAGCCCTACAGAGGATCCTGGAAGGAAAAATCCAACACAAGGAAGATAACTGCACCAAAAAATGGACAAGATATTAAGCATCTCACAACAAAGTCAAAAGCAGAGGGCCACAAGCACATAAAGCCACCTACAAAAACAAACATATCAGGAACCAACAGTCGTCTCTCTTTAATATCTCTCAATATTAATAGACTCAACTCACCTATAAAAAGACGTAAGCAAGCAGACTGGGTATGCAAACAAAATCCAGCATTTTGATGCATACAAGAAACACACCTCTAAAACAAAGACAGGCATTATCTCAGAGTAAAAAGATAGAAAAGGTCTTCCAAGCAAGTGGTCCCAGGAAACAAGCAGGAGTTGCCATCCTAATATACAATAAAATAGACTTTCATCCAAAAGTTAACAAGAGTAATGAAGGACATTTCATATTCATCAAGGGGAAAACCCACCAAGAGAAAGTCTCAATTCTGAACACCTATGCTCCAAATACAAGAGCACCCAAATTCATAAAAGAAATTTTACTAAAACTCAAAACACATATTGAACCCCACACAATAATACTGGGAGATTTCAACATCCCACTCTCACCAATGGACAGATCATGGAAACAGTAACTAAACAGAGATACAGTGAAACTAATAGAGGTTATGAACCAAATGGATATATCTACAGAACATTTCACCCTAAAATAAAAGAATATACCTTCTTCTCAGCACCCCATGGTACCTTCTCCAAAATCTACCATATATTTGGACACAAAACAATCCTCAACAGATACAAGAAGATTGAAATAATACCATGCATCCTATCAGATCACCACAGACTAAGACTGGTCTTGAATAACAGCCAAAACTACAGAAAGCCCACATACACATGGAAACTGAACAGTTTTCTACTCAACAACAACTTGGTCAGGGAAGAAAGAAAGAAAGAAATTAAAGACTTCTTGGAATTTAATGAAAATGTTGCATATCATACCCAAACTTATGGGACACGATGAAAGTAGTGCTAAGAGGAATGTTCATAGCACTAAGTGCCCTGGTAAAGAAACTGGAGAGATCTTACACCAACAACTTAATAGCACACCTGAGAGCTCTAGAACAAAAAGAAGCAAACTAACCCAAGAGGAGTAGAAGGCAGGAAATAGTCAAACTCAGGGCCAAAATCAACCAAATAGACAAAGAAAACAATACAAAGAATCAGCAAAACCAAAAGCTGGTTCTTTGAGAGAATCAACAAGATAGATAAACCCCTAGCCAAAATAACTAAAGGCCAAGAGGCAGTATCCAAATTAATAAAATCAGAAATAAAAAGAGAGACATA
This sequence comes from Mastomys coucha, assembly GCF_008632895.1. Lineage (NCBI taxonomy): Eukaryota > Metazoa > Chordata > Mammalia > Rodentia > Muridae > Mastomys > Mastomys coucha. The sequence goes on along the minus strand of NW_022196915.1, from coordinate 87,637,949 downwards.
GCAATAGAAACTGAGGTAATTCAAAAATCCTCATATCCTACTATAAAAGTCTATACTCAACAAAACTGGAAAATCTAGATGAAATGGATGGCTTTCTAGACAGATGCCACATACAAAAGTTAAATCAAGAGCAGATAAACTATCTAAACAGGCCCATATCGCAAAAGGAAATAGAAGAAGTCATTAAAAAACTTCCAACCAAAAAAAGCCAGGGCCAGATATATTTAGTGCAGAATTCTACAGACCTTCAAAAATGACTTGATCCCAATTTTTCTCAAACTATTCTATAAAATATAGAAATAGAAGTAACACTACTTAATTCATTCTACAAAGCCACAATTACTCTGATACCTTAACCACACAAAGACCCAACCAAAAAAGAGAACTTCAAATCAATCTCGCTTATGAATATTGATGCAAATATGCTCAATAAAATTCTTGCAAACTGAATCTAAGAACACATTAAAACCATCATTCACCACAATCTAGTAGGCTTCATCCCAGGGATGCAAGGTTTAACATAATCCACTGTATAAACAAACTCAAAGAAAAAAAATCACATGATCATCTCCTTAGATGCAAAAAAAAAAAAAAAACCATTTGACAAAGTTTTTGGTTTTTTTTTTTCCCGGTAGGAAAACCGGGAAAAGACATATCATTTGAAATGTAAATAAAGAAAATATCTAATAAAAATAAGTAAAATTAATTTTAAAGAAATAAAGACAGTATTAGTAAAAACAAAATAGTGGCAAAGTAATAATGCACATTTTTGTCTTTTTAATTTTTATCTTTGTACCAATTAAGCAAGAACATCAAGTAGGTGAAAATTATGTCTATTTCCAGACTTGACCATTGTTGTATCCCTTTTGCATAGGATTATTAATCTGGAATATTAAAAGTATTCAGCATAAAAAAAAAGTATTGGAGCGATCAGGAATTCCAGGCCCATACCTAAACATAATAAAAGCAATTTACTGCAAACCAATAGCTAATATCAAATTAAATGGAGACATACTTGAAGGAATCCCACTGAAATCGGGGACAAGACAAAGATGCCCACTCTTCCAATATCTATTCAATATAGTACTCAAAGTGTTAGCTAGAACAATAAGACAACAAAAAGAGATCAAGGGGATACCAACTGGTAAAGAAGAAATAAAGATATCACTATTTGCAGTATGATATGATAGTATAGATAAGTGACCTCAAAAATTTTACCAGAGAACTTCTCTAGCTGATAAACAACTTTGGCAAAGTGGCCGGATATAAAATTAACTCAAATAAATCAGTAGCCTTCCTTTATACAAAGGATAAACAGGCTGAGAAAGAAATTAGGGAAACAACTCCCTTCACAATAGCCACAAACAATATAAAATATCTTGGGGTAACTCTAACCAAACAAGTGAAAGACCTGTATGACCATAACTTTAAGTCTCTCAAGAAAGAAATTGAAGAAGATCTCACATAATGGACAATCTCCCATGCTCATGGATTGGCAGAATTAATATAGTAAAAATGGCCATCCTACCAAATGCAATCTGTAGATTCAATGCAACCCCCATCAAAATCCCAACACAATTCTTCAAAGACATGGAAATAGCAAGTTTCAAATTCATCTGGAAAGGAAAACAAAAGCAAAACAGAATAGCAAAAACAATTCTTAACAATAAAAGAATAGATGGGGGACTCACTATACCTGAATTCAAGCTTTACTACAGAGCAATAGTGATAAAAACTGCATGGTATTGGTACAGAGACAGACAGACACTTTGATCAATGGGATAGAATTGAAGACCCAGGAACAAAACCACACACTTACACACACTTGATATTTGACAAAGCTGCCAAAAATATACAATGGAAAAAAGAAAGCATCTTCAATAAATGGTGCTGGTCTAACTGGCTGCCTGTATATAGAAAAATGATAATAGACCCATATTTGTCACCTTGTACAAAGCTCAAGTCCAAATGGATCCAAGACCTCAACATAAAACCAGATGCACTGAATCTAATAGAAGAGAAAGTGGGGAAAAGCCTTGAACTCATTGGCACAGGGGGAAATTTCCTAAATAGAACTCCAATGGCTCATGCTCTAAGATCAAGAATTGATAAACGAGACCTCATGAAACTGAAAACCTTCTATAAGGCAAAGGACATAGTCAATAAGACAAATTGGCAACCTACAAATTGGGAAAAAAGTCTTTACTAACCCCACATCTGAAAGAGGTCTAATATCCAAAATATATAAAGAATTCAAGAAGTTGATCACCAAAAAAAACCAAACAACCCAATCAAAAAATGAGGTATAGAACTAAACCAAGAACTGACAGCTGAAGAATCTCGAATGGCTGGGAAGCACCTAAAGAAATGTTCAAAGTCCTTAGTTGAAGGAAACCGTCCGTCCTGCAGTTTCTCTTCTCCCGTGGGTGATTCACAAACTGGGGAAGTCGAGTTTCTGTGAAGATAAGCGGGTTAGGAGAACAAAAGAGAACGACACCAAGTACCTTTATCAAGGTGTGATCTTTACTAAGTGAACCAGGATATTTATAGCTAAGGCAGAACAATCCTTTGGCTTTTAGCATAGACGTGAGAACAGGGAAATAACATGGCAGTCTGTAAACAAGCCCCTTCAAGCAAGGGCTCCAGGCAGGAAAGCGGATTAAAGGTTCAGTTCCTTTTGAAGTCCGGGCTACCAGTTCTGTCTTAGATCTCTGGTGCTGTCTTCAGTCTTCACACCTGAGATTTGCTGTCTCCGGAACCCCAGTAGCACTGGCCAGAACAGCTCAGCGGGGACATTACATTGTAGAGCTGCTGCCTCCGGCACCCCGTAGCACTGTCCAGAGCAGCTCACTGGGGACATTACACTTAGTGATCAGAGAAATGCAAATCAAAACTACCCTGAGATTCTACCTTACACCAATTTGATCTTAATGGCTAAGATCAAAACCTCAGGTGACAACGCATATTGGAGAGGATATGAAGAAAGATGAACAATCCTCCATTGCTGGTGGGACTGCAAATTGGTACAACCACTCTGAAAATTAATCTGGAGGTTCATCAGAAAATTGAAAATAGATCTACCTAAAGACCCAGCTATACCACTCTTGGGAATATACCCAAAAGATGACCTACCATGCCACAGGGGTATGTGTTCCACTATGTTCATAGCAGCCTTATTTGTGATAGCCAGAAGCTGGAAAAAACCTAGATGTCACATGACAGAAGAATGGATACAGAAAATGTGGTTTATTTAAACAATGGAATACTACTCAGCTATTAAGGATAAGGACATTCTGAGTTTTCTAGGCAAATGGATGGAACTAGAAAATATCATCCCAAGTGAGGTAACTCAGACCCAATAGGACATGCATGGTATGTACTCACTAATAAGTGGATATTAGCAAAAAAAAAATGTACAGAATACCCAAGATACAGTCCACAGATCTCAAAAAAGTCTACAAGCTGAAGTGCCCAAGTGAGGATGTCTCAGTCTCACTTGGGGGAGGGACCTGAGAGGGAAAGTGGAGGGACTGGGAATAGGGGGAGGAGAGGGGAACCTGATCTAGTATTGGGTCAGGGAAAAGGACTGAAGCCCTGAGGACCAGCAGAAAGAGCTGGTACAACTCCTCTGGAAATCAGTTTGGTGGTTCCTCAGAAAATTGGACACAGTATTACCTGAGGACCCAGCAATACTACTCCTGGGTATATATCCAGAACATGCTCCGATATGTAATAAGGACACATGCTTCACTATGTTCATAGCAGCCTTAGCTAGGAGCTAGAATGAACCCAGATGTCCCTCAACAGAAGAATGGATACAGAAAATGTGGTACATTTACACAATGGAATACTTCTCAACTATTAAAAACGATGAATTCATGAAATTCTTAAGCAGATGGATAGAACTGGAAATATCATTCAGAGTGAGGTAACCCAATCACAAAAAAACAAACAAACAAACAAAAAAAACCACATGGCATGCACTCACTGATAAGTGGATATTAGCCCAAAAGCTCCGAATAACCAGGATACAATTCACAGACCACATGAAGAGCAATAAGAAGAAAGACCAAAGTGTGGGTGCTTTGGTTCTTTTTAGAAGAACAAAATACTCAAAGAAACAATTATGGAGATAAAGTTTAGAGCAGAGACTAAAGGAAAGGCCACTCAGAGACTGTCCCACCTGGTGATCCATCCCATATAAAGTTACCAAACCCAGATACTATTGTGGATGCCAACATTTGCATGCTGAAAGGAGCGTAATACTGCTGTCTCCTGAGAGGTTCTGCTAGAGCCTTACAAATACAGAGGTGGATGTTAGTGGCCAACCATTGGGCTGAGGCATGGGGTTCCCAATAGAGGAGTTAAAGGGACTGAAAGGGTTGAAGAGGTTTGTTACCCCATAGGAAGAACAACAATATCAACCAACCAGATCCCCCAGAACTCTCAGGGATTAAGCCTTCAACAAAGGAATACACATGGCTCCAGCTGCATATGTAGCAGAGGATGGCCTTGTCATGCACCAGTGGAAGGAGAGGTCCTTGGTTCTATGAAGGCTCATAGATGCCCCAGTGTAGGGGAATCAAGAGTAGGGAGGTGGGAGTGGGTGTGTGGGTGGAGGAATACCCCCATAGAAGCAGGGGGAGGGAGGATATCATAAGGTGTTTCTGGGAGGAAGGGAAACTGGGAAAGGGAATAACATTTGAAATGTAAATAATGAAAGTATCCAATAAAAAAAAAGAAAAGAAAGGAAAAAAAGTGAAAATACAATTTAAAAAAAGAATGGAAACAGGCAACCTCATGAAATAGGAGGTTAGGGGGACCCTACAGAATGCACCAGAAACCTGGGAGGTAAAAGACTCAGGAATCAAAGGAAGGGACCTTAGATGAAATGCCCGACTGTAGGGAGAGGGAACTTATAGAGCCCACCTCCAGCAGGAAGACAGGGCATCAAGTGAGGGATGGGGTTGCTACCCCACAGTCACATCTCTGACCCATTATTTTTCCTGTCTGAAAGAATTACAGGGATGGAAATGGAGAGGAGCCTGAGGAAAAGAAGGTCCAGTGACAGGCCCAAAGTGGGATCCAGCTCAAGGGGAGGTCCCAAGGTCTGACACTATTACTGAGGCTATAGAGCACTCACAAAAAGGGACCTAGCATGACTGCCCTCTGAAAGACCCAACAAGTAGCTGAAAGAGTCAGATGCAGATATTGCACCCAACCAATGGACAGAAGCAGCTGACCTCTGTTGTTGAATCAGGGAAGGCTGAAAGAAGCTGAAGAGAAGGATCATCCTGTAGGAGGACCAACAGTCTCAATTTATCTGGACCCCCCAAAATCTCACAAACACTGGACCACCAAGTAGACAGCATACACCAGCTGATATGAGGCCACAACACTCATACAGTAGAGGACTTCCGGGTCTGTGTTTATTCAGAGATGATGCACCTAACCCTCAAGAGACTGGAGGCCCAAGGGTGTTTAGAGGTCAGGTGGGTAGGGGGTGGGGACATCAACATGGAGACAGGGTGGTGAGGAGGAGGTGTGGGATGTAGAGTAGTCAAATGGTGGATCTGGAGGAGGGGGGGGGAATGAAATATGTAAAAAATAAATTAATTAAATAAAAAAATAATAAGTGAGAAAAAAAACTATTTCCCATAGAAGGGGGAAATAGTAACTGAATCAAAGCAGATACCAAAAGTATTTGTTTTCTTTGGTATTATATTCACATATATGAATATTCATGTATATATATACAATTGTTCAGCTTTAGAGTTATAAAAATGTATTTATTGTTTCATAGCCATTGTCTTCAGTATCATCTTCAAGATGTTTTTATTTCTATATTTAGAAAAACACTCCTAAATCTATATAAAGTTTGGATATAAACATGATTTAAAGGTATCCTAAATTATGGTAACTTATGATTGAATTATTTGTTATCTAATTGATGAGCAACCCATTTCCCTCTCTCTCTCTCGTTTTTTTTATTTTGGTTTTTCAAGACAAGGTTTCTCTGTGTAGCCTGACTGTCCTAGAACTCACTTTGTAGACCAGGCTGGCCTTGAACTCAGAAATCCACCTGCCTCTGCCTTCCAAGTGCTGAGATTAAAGGTGTGTGCCACCACGGCCTGGCAACAACCCACTTTTCTCATGTTGTAAAATTTCAAATAGCAAACATTATTTCTCAGAAATTGTTCTATGCATGCTTAATTATTCTATTATATTTTCCTAGGCTATTAGATCATGATTATGTGATTATGTGTATTGTTAATGCTTTTGAGATTATTCTGGTTGTTTTCCCTAATGGTGGAGAGAATACACCCATAATTTATTTTCAACATTTCCATTTTTCAATATATGTTTACCAATACTGGGTACTATTTCAAAATGTTACAACAACTTCTTAATTTGAAAAAGAAAAGCTTATATTTAAAATAAAGTGACAAGGGGATGCATGCCATTCATACATATTTGAAAAGGGTAACCAAGAATAATGACCACTCTGTTTACAGCTTCAACTTCTAAAAAATGTTCCCCAGGAACACCACTGTGTGCCCTATGCGGTCTCTCCCACCTCCTGATATGCGGTCACTGGCATACACAAGTGCATAGGTGCACGTACTCCATGGCTGGTGCAGCTGTATGGATCCAAACATTATTAAGACTACCAAAAATACGAAAATAACCTTTTACCTCCTAATTTTGCAATGTCAGAATTGTTCATTCTTTATTTATGTGTGACTTTGTCACTTAAGTCAGGCAGAAAATTTGTAATTCTGAGCTTATAAGTCCTCACGAAGGGTAAAACCAAATGAGGGGATTTATGATACTCCCTTGTTACTTCTTTACCTCTTTTATAAAAGAGTCATTATTTTTCCTTTCAGAGTAAACCATGCAGGACAAGATTAAAAATTCCATAACCTGTATTCTGGGTTTTTTTAATGAAGGTAAATGAAGCATCATTGCCAGCAAGCATGATTCTCTTGAGTAGAGTCAGCTAAATGTAAGCGCCTCTTTTGCATAACTTTTGTAGGAGATTAAAACAATAAGCACCGATGTTTCAGCATACCCATGCTTAGTGATGAAGAATCAGACATTTCTGTGATGGAAAAGTCACAAGGGTGAGGTGCCTGTGCAGCCCTGTTTGTATCACCGTGCACATTGCACTGGGGAGGCTGAATGATCATCGCAGACTCCAGGAGACCCCAGAAGCTCTGAAGGACATCTTCTGTGAGCCCCAGTAAAGAGAACAGAATCCCTCAATGGTGGATATGGATATGGCTTTAACCTATATCCTCTAACTTCAATTTCTCTCAAACACTGAAATGCATACATCAGAATACCTATATGTTCTAGCATAAACACTTAACATTTCCCTTGAGTGCAGTAAGGAATTTTTATAAGAATTACAATATGTACTCCAATAGCAAAACAATAAAGTAAAATATACAGAATGAGGTATGTGGGGCTAGTGGGGAATGTGAGAAGTCAGCACGGTGGGACTTAGCAAAAAAGTGTGTTCCCTGAAAAAGATTTGTTACTTGTTTTGTGTGAAATGTGAGATGTTATTCCCTCAAGGGAAGTAGGTTAACAATTCATCAACCCTTTTCTCCTCTGTACTTCAAAACCTTGTGACTTTATCTCAGTAAGGTGCCAAAATAAGGAGAGGAAAATAAGTAATACACAAACTCAAAATAGCATTAAAGAAATGAGGATGATTTCAGCCTTATAGAACATATGCTGATAAAGTGTGAGGTTTTCTGAATGTTGGGCTTTGTTTTATTTAATCTCATCATTTTATTTTGTTTCAAATAGGTTCCCAGATTTGGCAACAAGTGCCTTTACTCACTGAGCCAGTCACCGGCCCTAAACCATTATTATTTTTATTTTCTTAGTACACAGAAAGTAAGTGCCGTTTAGTCCAGTAATTATGGTTTATTGCTCAAGCAGTGAGAGTCCACCTTTGACTGAGTTAGAGTTTTATCGTAGACATGTCCTGAGTGTGCATGTCGTTTGTTTAAATAACATTTATTTCAGAGTTCTAAAAGTAGGAGATGATATCAATTCTGCCTAGCAACTGATGTTTTTTTTTTGTTTTGTTTTGTTTTAATGTTGCAAGACATCTTTACTGGTGGCTCACTGCCAGAATCTGTAACAGCTTTTGGAAAACAATCTAGAACTTCCCAGAATTCTGATGCTGAACAGAGGGACCTCAGAGTTCTCCCTTCTCCTTATAGGGAATTGTTTTTCTTGAAATATGCATAACTCACACATGTCAAAATACCTATTACATATGTCTCTGCCCTTATTTTAACTCAGTTTTATAAGTTTTTTCAGCTAAAGCATAAAGAGAGTCTTTAAAAGGTAGCAGGTAAAGGCATAATTCTTCCTAGTCAATCTCAGCACGTTTGGCCAATGTCTATCTCATGGTCAGCTGTCTTCACTGAGTCAGCAGTGAGGTCTGAATGAGAGCAATCTTACAGTTTCCTGCAGGTACTGTATCCTAGCATCTTGCAAAGCAAGTCTGCTTAGGTAAAAGTTAAATGAATTAATAACCATGAGTGAAATCTTACTAAAATGCACACATTTAAAATGTATGGTACCATATATATGACATACATTCATATATGCTTATATATTCCAATATATTTAGTGTCAAAAAGTTTTCATAGTCCAGATAATTAACATTTCTATTATGTAATATACTCACCTGTATGTGTTTGTGATGATGGTATTTTAGATCTACGTGTGCTAATTACACATGTACAATGCATCGTTAACTAGGGGCACCCTATGCGCTTATTCAATTGTTCCTCTTGCATATGGCAACTTTGCAGCAATTAGTTAGCATTTTCCTTGTTATTCCTTTTTTCATGTCCTAGCAACCGACTTCTCTCTTTTCACTAATTCGACTTGCTTTGATTCCACATTCAAGTCCAATCATTCAATGTCTGAATTCATCAATGTTGTTATTCTGTCCCTGGCTTATTTCTCTTAGCATAATACGTAGGTTTAGGTATGGTTTAAAACATGGTCCTTTTTTCATCTTTTAAGCATGAATAATACTCTACTTTATTTTTATGAATAGTTTTTACCTGAATAAGTTAGGTAACAAAATATCATTTGCACAATATGTGTTCTAAATGAATAAAATTTATCTTATAAATCTACCCATTCATTATCATGGAGCTCAAAGCTGTTTCAGAGTCAACTGCAGGGATGTCAGCTTCTAGTAATGGTATTTCTAGCTAATTGTCATGTTATAAGATTCCTTGGTGTGCTGAAAGATTGTAAGATCCAGGGACCAGAAAGTCTGCTACAATAGCGTGTCATTTTGGTATCACACAAAAGGTGCAACTATAAAATCTCAACAACATGGCTGCTTAACCAAAACCTGACTGACAACACCAGTTGATCTGCCAATAAATTTCCAGCTAATTCACAGAAAAAACACAGTGACCAAATGCTATTGAGAAGATAAAAGGAAATAAGATTAGAAGACAGAATTTCTCATAGTTTTCCAATGGTCTTAGTATTTAATTCTCATGTGGCAGCTAGCAAACATTCCCACTTTTCATTATATTTGGATGGGGAGATTTTTTAGAAGAAACTGTAGGCCCATAGCTCACGTCAAAGCAGAGCCAAACACATTACAAACTTTAATAAAAGAAGAAAAAAAGAGCAAAGAAAATATTGTAAATAATTTTGGGGTGCACAATTTTAATTTAAGTAACAGGTAACAAATCTTTAGGATCATACAGGCCTTTAGGCACATAAAAGCAATTTAAAATTTTTCATTCTGAAGCCTGCAGAGCATTTGCTTAATTAGTGATCTATGAGAAGGGTCCAGTCTACTGTGAGTGGGGACACCCCTGAACTGGCCCAGCATTGCAAAGCAGCACAGCCAAATGTTAGATGGAGCTCATGGAGTCTTATGGGAGAGTTGAGGGAAGGACTGAGGGAAGGACTGAGGGAAGGACTGAGGGAACTGAAGAGGACAGGGACTCTGCAGGAAGACCATCCCAGTCCACTAACCTGGACTCATGGTAGCTTCCAGAGACTGAAACAGCAAAGAACAGGCATAGGCTGGACCTCCACTCATATGTACTTACATATGTAGCAGATGAGCAGTTTTGTTCCCAACAGGAGCAGGGGTTCTCCCTGAATGGTTTGCTTGCCTGCCTGTGGATCCTGTTCCCCTAAATCGACTGCCTTGTTTGGACTCAGTGGAAAAGGATGCCTAGTCCTGCAGCGACCTGATGTGCCAGGGAGAGTGATGGTGAAGCATGGTGTGTGTGTGTGTGTGTGTGTGTGTGTGTGTGTGTGTGTGAGAGAGAGAGAGAGAGAGAGAGAGAGAGAGAGAGAGAGACTCAATGGAAAAGGTGAAGGAGAGGAATGGAAGAGGTTCTATGTGAGGCGGTACTAGGAGGAGAAGGGGGCTGATATTGAGATGTATGAATAAATACCCAAGTAAACAAACAAGAAAGAAAGAAAGGAGAAAAAAAGAAAACAGCCTGAGCAAGCCATGAAGAGCAGCACTCCCCCACAGCCTGCGTCATTTCCTGCCTCAGTGTCCCTGCCTGGTTTTAGTTCCTACCTTGGCTTCCCTCAACACTAAGGGAGATGAATGCACAAGTCCAGCTAAAAATCTTTTTTTGTTGTTTGTTTCCTGTGGGAATGAGCAAGTAGCTCAAGATATCCAGTCATGAAATTTGGTTCAATGAGTAATGAGTTTTCTGCTTAATGTGTGTGTGTGTGTGTGTGTGTGTGTGATGTGTATGTTTGCACGTGTGCACATACAAGCACACAACCACTTAGGATGCACTTTAATCTCCTAAATATATAATCATAGATTTTTGTGTGGGAATAGCTATAACAGTGTTCATTATGTCCTCTTTGTGGCCATAGATATTAGGCTGGTTTCTTTTTCCTTTATCAATTTATTCTTATAGATTCTCCGTGATTGTTGTCTAGTTTCCAAAGCAACAAAGTCTGGACTCAGTGGGCATTTCCGAATGGTAGCTATTTGATCAGCCTTCATTCCATTATGTATAGGACCAATCATTTCACTGGTTAGAACGCCTGGCATGGACATCTTCTTGTGCTATTCCAGGGGCTATCTCCCTCCCTCATCACCTGTTAGGCCCTTGTGGCTAATGTTGGAGGCACATTCTCCTCTGACAGGGAGGATGAAAGCATCCTGTTTGCCTCTCTCAGCCTCTACTGCTGGTCACATTTCTTGAGCAATGCTTCTGCTTGTGAACGGCCTTGGTGGCTCTGTTCTGCTCTGTTGCTGATCCTCTAGAGAGCAGAATACTTGCAATGTTTCCGCTTTGGTGCTCCAGGGAAAACTGGCTCTCCTCAGGGGAATTTCTCCCAGTCTCCAGCTTCTTTGACAGGGTGGTCAAGCCTAAAACACCTTCTGTTAGCATTCTAAAGCCAGGTCTTCTGGTCTCACCTCTAAGTGGGGAGAGCAACTCCACTTCATAACTTGAGTAAGGAAAGGGAAGCTGTTTTTGTAATGCTGCAAACCTGCGCCAAGCATAAATCTCATTCTTACCATCAATCACTGTGGAATCTCCTGAATTTTGTAATATTCATAAATCCTTCATATACATGTATAAACATCTATGATTGGTATACTATGCCATGATATAATACATATTAAATAATATATTACATTGAGATATATTATGACTGATATGATATATAATATAAGATATATGATATATGGCATATGATGTATGAGTTATTGGATATGGTGTATGGTGTACAGTACACAGAATACTATTATATGATATGATATAATATTATTTGGCATGACATGACATGACTTGGTGTGACATGACAGACATGTGATTTTACCTGGGATTAAAGCTCCACATTCATTCCCATGTTTTCTCTTCCTTTCTGGCAATTCTGATGGAGAGCATTCCTCCTCAACTTTCTTGAACTACTCTGTCTTCTACAAAGCTGTATTGCTCAGTATTAATGATAAAAGATTTTTGATGTCTAACACAAATGCAATACAGAAAATAAATAAAAAATTTAAGAATAAAAATCCTATAAAGACTAGGGAAATTTATAGTCTCAAACTGGTAAAGATCATAGATTAGACTAAGGCTCAGAGTTGATTAAAATTTCTGTAAGTATAATTGCAAAAATTTTAGTTGTAGATAGCAATAAATTCTGAATGACCAAATTCAGTCAACATTTTTCAAAGTGATAAATGTGTATGCTCTATTCTGTAACTCTAGTTCCAAAATTATTTCCAGAAATGTTCTGGTCTATTTAAAAATTGACATATTTAAATGACATTCTCTTTATATGAGTTATGGATGAGTATTAGAGAATATAACTGCTTTTCAATAGAGGACTGATTTGTTGGGGTCTATAATTGGGGATAAATAGAATAGTTAAAAATATAAGGCAGCTTATGTTTGTTAATTAGCTCAGATAGATCAATTTTTAAGGTAATTTGAAAGTGAACTGTTAATTAGATGATGTTCATAGCTTGTTAATTAGCTAAACTGAAGAACAGCAAATGCTAAACATATCCTTCCCTCTCCAACTAAATATCTAGAGTGTTACCTGTTTCACATCTCCATTGCTACAGTCTAATGAAACCTCCAGCCTTTCTCACTTGGCCTCCCGAGGATTATTCCTCCTCCTTCGATTTCAGCTTCAGCCCTGCACTGTGCTCTGTTGATAGAACCCAGTGCGAGTTGCTGCCTCATAAGTGCAAAAGTCCGTATCACATTGTGGAATTCTTTAGTGACTTTTAGTTACAACTCTTTGTCATTTGACATCTTAAATTTTCTTGTCTCTCCTTAAGGTAATCTCCATCCTTTTCATTCAGTCTATATTTCCAGCATCAAGAATTATATTTCGCTCTGAGTAGCATGTTGATCTGCCAATAACTACTTGGATATTAATATAAAATTCATGTTCACTGAATATTATTGTTCATTTACTTCTTATTCTCTACTAATGTGTGCTGCTTAGTGTTTGCAAACCTGATACAAGCTAGAGTTATCTGGGAAGAGGGAACCTCAGGTAAGAAAATCTTTCTCTCTCTTTCTCTCTCCCTCTCTCTCTCTCTCTCTCTCTCTCTCTCTCTCTTTCTGCCTGTAAGCAAGTGTGTAAGGCATTTTTTTAAATTAATGATTGATATGAAGGCCCATCCCATTAGCTATAAGCCACTCCTGAGTCACTGGTCCTGGCTTTCATAAGAAAAGCAAGTGAATTATGAGGATCCAGACAGTGAGCAGCCTTTCGGCATGGTCTTTGTTTCAGATCTTGTATTCAGGTTTCTGCCCAGACTTCTCAAAGCGAGCTGTAAGCTGTAAGATGAAATAAATCCTTTCCTCCTCATTTGGAACATGCTGCTTATTGCATCAACAGAAGCAAAACCAGGTTATACTGGGAAGAATTTCTCCCAGGTATAATTCAATGAGCACATGGATTGATTATATGAATATTAATGAGCAGCACTTGTCTTCCCTGCACTTGATGAGTGTAAGTCTAATTACTATTAGACAGGGTTCATATAGAAATTACTCACTGAACCATTGGATCTCCACAAGCACATAGGCAGGTATGATTTATACTGCTATAAAGGGAGGTATTGTTTGCTAGGGAGTTATTTTCCACTGCTCTTTGATCAAGTCTACATTATTTGGCAAAAAAAAAATAGTTGATATTTCTTGTTTTAAAGATCAGCTAGACTCTGAAATGTACACTCTTCAGAAGTCAAGGAGCCCCACAAGAATACTCTGAGAACCTCACAGTCTTCATGTTGTAGAGGGAAACTGAGACACATGAAGTACAGAATTGTTAAGTTAGGATTCAAAAGTGAGTAGTAGACTGTTGGTTGCCTCTCCCTTTGGAATTTTGCATGGAACCTTCTGGTACTATGAAAACTTGCCCTCAGAGAAGGAGCACTCAGGTCATTTCTGATCGGAGGTCTCTGGCCCCTGTGTTTGAAGCTTATGGTGTCCTTAGAAATAGAGACATACGTGAATAGAAATATGCATCTGCTGGGTATGGGGGGAACCTCTAGAAAGTCCAGATATCTGGGATGTGAGAGGCTCTCAGGACTCAGTTGGGATGATCTTAGCCAAAATGCTCAACAGTGGGCAGATGGAACCTGAAGAGACCACCTATCTTAGATAGAAATGGCCTCCAGTAGAGGGATGGGGGTCACCAACCTATCTTCAAAATTTTTGACCCAGAATTTTTCTTGACTGAAAGAACTATAGGGACAATGGATTGAAAGAAAGGCCATCTAGTGACTGACCCAACAAGGGGTTTAATCCCATGTGTGGGCACCAGACCCTGACACTATTATAGGACCCATATTGTGCTTGCAGACAGGAGCCTAGCATGGCTGTCCTCTGAGAAACTCTACCAGCGTCTGACTGACAGATATAGAGAGATACTTATAGCTAACCATTGGACTGAGGTCTGGGACCCCTATGGAAGAGTTGGGAAGGATTGAAGGAGTTGAAGGGGATGGCCACCCCATGGGAAGACCAATAGGATCAACCAAACTAGATCCCTGGGAGCTCCCAGAGCCACCAACCAAAAAGCATACATGGGCTGGTCCTTTGGCCCCTGGCACATATGTAGCAGAGGACTGCCTTGTCTGGCCTCAGTGGGAGAGGATTCATCTAATCCTGAAGGGGCCTGATGCCCCAAGGGAGGTGGATGCCTGGGGAAAATGAGCTGGGAGTACATGGGTGGGTAATGGAGATTAGGGATGGTGAGTACTCTCTCAGAGGCTAAGGGGAGAGAAAATAGGGTGAAGAACTCTTAGAGGGGAACCAGCATTTGAAATGTGAATAAATGAAATGATAAAAAAATAAAAAGAAAAAAAACAAAGAAAGGAAAGAAGGAAGGAAGAAAGAGGGATTTATTTACATTTCATTTCTAAGGGGGTACATATGCACACATAATAACAATTAATTTAAAAAGAGGCCATGAATTTGAAGGGGAGAAAGAAGGGTTATATGGGAAAATTTTGAGGAAGGAAAGCGAAGGAAGAAAAAACATTGTTAACAAAATAAATCTCAAAAAAAGACAAAAAAGGAGAAAACTGAAACCAAACTATCTAGGAGAACAAAGGTACAAGCAGGAAGGGGAAGAAAGAAAACGGAGGAGGTCTAGAGGAGAGATGCTCGACATACATTTTATATTTCTATCAAAATGTCCAATGTAATATATACAATGAAAATGAAAAATAAAACATTTAAAATATGTTTTCAAAGTAGGCAGTGAGCGCTTGTCCCTTGTAATTGCCCATGGGCCTCAAGCCTGCCACTCTACCTTCGCATGGATGTCATCTCCAGTACAGGTAAATCGTGACGTTCTCAGAATATGCACTTTACTAGGGTGTGAGGATACGCTATTCCACCTCTTAGATATGGATGTTTTCCATTCTATATTTTCAGATGGCCACAAGTAAAATATTAGAAACATTCTCATTCAGCACTGAAAGTTATTGTCTAGAAATATATTTTTTAAACAGCATAGAACTTCAGGATCCATATAAACCATTATGTATTTAAGAAATGAATGTGGTAGCATTGTTATCGCTTTGTATACCAGTGAGGAAAACACAGCTTTTTTGATTACATATGGAAATCCAGATCTAGGCAATTCTATCTTGTTAGGAATAAGTCTACAACATACTAAAAGATTAGCAGAGACCTCTCAAATCAACTGTTTCAAACCAGTGCTGCAATAAATATTGTATCATTTTTAGATCATAATAATGCTATAAATTATTAAAATTGGCATGCACTTGCTCTTTTGTGGTATTAAAAAGAAAGGTGGGCTGGGAAGATGACTCCCTCTAGTTAAGAACACTGGCTGCTCTTCCAGAAGACCCCATTCAATTCCCAACACTTACGTGTCAATTTGTAATCATCTGTAACTTCCACCCCAGAAGCTCCAATCCCTTCTTCTGATCTCTCTGGGCACCAAGCATGCAATTGCTCACACATGTAAATATAGACAAAACACCCATACACATAAACTAAAAATAAATAGGTCATTTTAAAAAATAAAAAAAAAAGATTGGGAGACTGGATTTTTGTGCTTTATTGATGAGATCTTCTAGAGTATAATTACTCCCCTACAGGGTTTGAATTTTTGTGAATTATGAGTTATGAATCATATGCTGTATGACTCAAGTTGATGGGTAAAAAGATGACATTGAGGAGCACAGATGGCCTTTTGTAGTTAGGACAAAAGCCAAATATGGTTCCATTTTAAAATAAGGCTTATAAGATGCATGTGTAGAGGAAGGAGACATAAATGCCTCCTCAGAATCATGCATTCTTTTGACAATGCATGTTATATCATACTGTGTGCAGGTCGTATAATATTAACAAGGGATTCAATGATGAGAAAAAACACTTCCAGCTCCTTGGACAACTTAAATTTCATTATATTTGGGGTTTTCAAAGTAGTTACATGTAATTTAACAATATTTCAAAAACTCTCCGTTATTTTCTATTATCAAAAACAATTACCAAGATAATTGCAAGAGATTAGCATAAGTGACATTGAGATCCAATTCCTGCATTGTTCTTTAGGATGTGGAGGTCACTGGTGAGTTGCTCTGGTACCAGTAGAGGGTCCCACATTCATGTGCAAATAGGAAGTACTAATTAAACATAGTGCTGATAAAATTACATTAAACACATAAAGTTGGAAAAAAGATGGGTTTAGAATTCCTGAAGGTGAGATAAATAGAGGAAGTAAGGAGTGGATATATTCAAAATACATTACATATATACATACACACATACATACATACAATATTCAAAGAATACATTTGTTAAAAATATTTTTATGATCTCTATGGTCTAGGCAAATACCTTGGAAATAATACCTACCACTGTAAAAATAATTTAGGAGAACATTCCTGGTCTTTCCTCTTAAAAAAAAAAAAAAGACAGTTTAGGTCTGCAGAGATCAATGAGGATTAAGAGCAAGTGCTGCTCTGTTAGGAGATCAAGGTTCTTGACCCACTTGGACTTGAGCTTTGTACAGGGAGATAAGAATGGATTCTTCTACTTGTTGACCACCAGTGGAACCAGTACCATGTATTGAAAATGCTGTCTTTTTTCCACTGGAAGGTTTTAGCTCCTTTGTCAAAGACCAAGTAACCAAGTATGTGGGTTCATTTTGGGGTCTTCAATTCTATTCCACTGATGTACCTGCCTGTCACTGTACCAATACCATGCTGTTTTTAATCACTATTGCTCTGTAATATAGCTTGAGGTCAGGGATGGTGATTATCCCAGAAGTTCTTTTATTGTGGAGAATAGTTTTCCCAATCCTGTTTTGTTGTTG
Organism: Mastomys coucha; assembly: GCF_008632895.1. Taxonomy (NCBI): domain Eukaryota; kingdom Metazoa; phylum Chordata; class Mammalia; order Rodentia; family Muridae; genus Mastomys; species Mastomys coucha. Next base: position 87,620,582 of record NW_022196915.1, on the reverse strand, counting down.
TTGTTGTTGTTATTTGAAATGAATTTGAGAATTGCTCTTTCTAATACTATGAAGAATTGAGTTGGAATTTTGATGGAGATTGCATTGAATCTCTAGATTGCTTTTGGCCAGATGGCCAATTTTACTATATTAATCTTGCCAATCCACAAGCATGGGAGATTTTTCCATCTTCTGAAGTCTTCTTCAATTTCTTTCTGCAAAGACTTGTTGTACAGATCTTTGACTTGTTTGGTTAGAGTCACACCAAGATATTTTTTATTGTTTGTGACTATTGTGAAGGGTATTGTTTCCCTAATTTCTTTCTCATCCTGTTTATCCTTTGAGTAGAGGAAGGCCACTGATTTGTTAGAGCTAATTCTATATCCACCCACTTTGCTGAAGTTGTTTATCGGGTTTAGGAGTTCTCTGGTGGAATTTTTGGGGTCACTTAAGTATACTATCATATCATCTGCAAATAGTGATATTTTGACTTCTTCCTTTCCGATTCATATTGTTTTGAACTCCTTTTGTTATCTAATTTTGTTATCTAATTATCTTTCTAGCTAGAACTTCAAGTATTATATTTAATAGATAGATAGAGAGTGGGTAACCTTGTCCAGTCCCTGATTTTAGTGGGATTGCTTCACGTTTCTCTTCATTTAGTTTGATCTTGGCTACTGGTTTGCTGTATATTGCTTTTACTATGTTTAGGTATGGGCCTTGAATTCCTGATCTCTCCATGACTTTTAACATAAAGGAATGTTGAATTTTGTCAAATGTTTTTTCAGCATCTAATGAAATGATCATGTGATTTTTTTTCTTTGAGTTTGTTTATGTAGTGGATTATCAGATACACTGAATCTAATAGAAGAGAAAGTGGGGAAAAGCCTTGAACAAATGGGCACAGGGGAAATTTTCCTGAACAGAACACCAATGGCTTATGCTCTAAGATCAAGAATTGACAAATGAGGCCTCATGAAATTACAAAGCTTCTGTAAGGCAAAGGACACTGTCAATAGTCCAAAACTGCAACCAACAGATTGAGAAAAGATCTTTACCAATCTTACACCCCACAGAGGGCTAATATTCAATATATACAAAGAACTAAAGAAATTAGACTCCAGAGAACCAAATAACCCTATTAAAAATGGGGAACAGAGCTAAACAGAGAATTCTCTACTGAGGAAGCTCTAATGGTTGAGAAGCACCTAAAGAAATGATCAACGTCCTTATTCACCAGAGAAGTGCAAATCAAAGCAATTGTGAGATTCTACCTCACACCAGTTAGAATGGCTAAGATCAAACACTCAGGTGACAGCTCATGCTGGTGAGGTTGTGGAGAAAGAGGAACACTCCTGAATTGCTGGTGGGATTGCAAGCTGATACAGCAATTCTGGAAATCAGTGGCGGTTCCTCAGAAAATTGAACATAGTACTACCTGAGCACCCAGCTATACCACTCCTGGGCATATACTCAGAAGATGCTCCACTATGTTCACATCAGCCTTATGTGTAATAGCTAGAAGCTAGAAAGAACCCAGATGTCACTCAACAGAGGAATGGATACAGAAAATGTGGTACATTTATACAATGGAGTACTACTCAGTTATTAAAAACAATGACTTCATAAAATTCATGGGCAAATGGATGGAACTTGAAAAATATCATCCTGTGTGAGGTAACTCAGTCAGAAAAGAACACACATGGTATGTACTCACTAATACATGGATATTAGTCTAAAAGTTCAGAATATTCAAGATACAATTCACATATGAAGCTCAAGAAGAAGGAAGACCAAAGTGTGGATGCTTCAGTGCTTCTTAGAAGGGTAAACAAAACACAGGAGGAAATCTAGAGACAAAGTGTGGAGTAGAGACAGTAGGAAAGGCCATCCAGAGACTGCATCACCTGGGGATCCATCCCATGTACAGTCATCAAACCTGGACGCTATTGTGGATGCTGAGAAGTGCCTGCTGACAGGAGCCTGATATAGCTGTCTCCTGAGAAGCTTTGTCAGAGCCTGACAAATACAGAGGAGGATGCTTGCAGCCAACCATTGGGCTGAGTGTGCAGTCCCAGACAGAGGATTTGGAGAAGAGGAGCTAAGGGGGTTTGTAGCCCGATGGGGGTAGCAACGGTATCAAGAGGCCAGACTCTCTAGAGCTTTTGGGGACTGGACCACCAACCAAAGAGGGGCCCATAGCTCCCGCCTCATATGTGGCAGAGGATGGCCTTTTTGGACATCAGTGAGAAGAGTGGTCCTTGGGCCTGAAGAGGTTCAATACCCCAGTGTAGGGGAATGCCAGGGCAGGGAAGCAGGAGTGAGTGGTTGGGTGGGGAAACCCTCATAGTGGTGGTGGGGAGATAGGATAGGGAGTTTCCAGAAGGGAAACCTGGAAAAGGAATAACATTTGAAATATAAATAAAGATAATATCCAATAAAAGAAAAAAAAAGAATAGTGGGAATTCTAGAAGGTCACATACAATAAATAGCTCCTTTGATGAAAGATTCCAAGTGCCAAATATAAAGCTTTTGCTCAGATTTTCATAGCAAGCTCAGTCTGAAATCTGTGTTTTTCAAATCAGGGACTGGCCATACTGGTCTTCTTGATTTCTTCCCATTCTCAGTGAATGTTTTAAGAACTCCCTAATTTCTTTGCTAAAATACTTTTACAGAAGTATTAGTCACTGGTGAAAGTGTTCCCACTTCATTACAGTTATTAATTCCTGAATAATTTGCCAACTATAAAATTCTAACAGTTATCCTTATGCCTTAAATGTTTTCTTAAAATCTAAAATAGAATTATACATTTGCAATTACTACAACTACACTTAAATTTTCATTGTATCAATAAAACATATATGAACATCTATTATTTCTCAGGGTGATTAAAATAACTTTACATACAATAGGACTACCCTTACTTGCCTTGTACAGATATCTATAGCCAGATTGATGATGCAGTTTTTGTTCACAACTGGTTGTATCTATTTTCATGAGAAAATCTAAATATTTTATGTCCAGTATTCTCTCTGCAATGTTCAATCAGAATTTATTAGACAGACTCTTAATGAATATTTGATTAAAGATAAAGATATCATTGATTTATTGTTTAGTTATTTTATATTTGAGATTATAATTTAAATACATCAATTTCTTCTATTTTTTCTCTCAAAACTTGCTTGCATACCATTTCTTCTTCTGTTTCACAATCCCTGCTTAGTTTTGAATTAATTGAATTAATTTTGTATATTCATGTGAATATACATATCTATTTGTAAATATAACCTACTAAGTCTTTACAGTGTTTCTAGTACTGATCGTGTGGTAAGAGGTAACCAATATTTGTGCTGTTACCTGGAAAGGAATATTTTTGCCACATTCAGCATTTCCTAGTTGCCTGTAGTTCTTTGTGTAGGGTTGAGACCTCATGGTGTTTCCCATATTTACTCCTGCATGTATGTTGTTGTCCTTATTCATCTCAAGTTTACATGGCCATGTTGGTATTTAACCGTGAGTGTAGCTTCTGATAGTCCTAGATGACATATTCTCACCACAAACAACAACAACAAAAAAAAGGAGATCAAGATTCAGTTCTCAGCACCCATACTTGGTGGTCATGACCATCTGCAAGTCTGGTTCCAAAGAATTTAATTCCTTCTCCTGGTCTCAGCAGGCACAAGACATACACATGGTGTATCCACACACATATAGAAACTCACAGAGACACAAATAAATAAATAAATAAATAAATAAATAAATAAATAAATAATATCACAATTTAAACATCCATGTTAAAGGCCATGAAAAGTCCTTCAATAAAGAAACAAGTATAACACACTCTGATAAATTACAGGCCATACTTGCCCGAAAACCTGGTAGTCTACTCTCAGACACCCACCTACCACACACACTTTCTCTCTTATCCCAGACCCAATCCCCAAGTCTGGTCCCCACTGCTGCCACAGAATACTAGCTTTAGTCTTTCCTCCCCACTGCCCACATTTCCTGTGACTCCCTCAAGCCATCCCCCTCTAAGCTCTCTCCCCAGCTTGTTGCTTTGTGCCCACAGACCCTACCCAACTCCAGCAGACACCCCAGGCTAACCAAAGGGCTGTCCCTCCCCGATCAACAAGTAGGATGAAAGCAAACTATGGGAATCCTACTGCTTCTGAGATTCAATACCCCCAGCTCTGCATCTAGAAATCTGCTATGGTCCCCTATTTTTCTCTGACCCCATTCCCATCAGATCACAAATATCTTCCCCAACTTTTGTTCCCCCAACTCATCCCAGTTATCCAGCCTCCAACACAGGACATATGTGCTGCAGTCACTCCCTGTGAATACACCAATAGGCATCACACAGCCATTACACCCTTCAAACGTCCAGAGAAGAGACAGATACCAAGATGTAAAACACCCACCCAACAAGGACAAGTCCAGTAATAACCACCTAGATCTTTAATCATCCCAAACCCAAATGCTGAAACACCAGTATGAAAACACAAACAAAAGCAGCCAGGGTATGCTTCCACGAGAGCCTAGCTATCCTACCATAGCAGGCCATAAATATCCCAATGGACCTGAAACACAAGAATAAGACATTAAAACAGCCTTTATGAATATGATAGAGTTCCTTAGGGTAGAAATAAATAAATCCCCTAAAGAAACACAGGAAAATACAAACAAAAAAGTGTAAAGAATTAAATAAAATTGTTCCACACTTAAAATTGGAAATAGAGTTAATAAAGAAATGCTGAACTGAGGGAATTCTAGAAATGGAAAATTTAGAAACTCAGACAGAATCTCAGGCATTAAAGACATGATAGAAGTAGATTAATTGGTCAAAGAAAAGGCTAAATCTAGAGACCTTCTGATACAAAAGATTGAGGAAATGTGGAACACTATGAAATGACCGAATACACAGACTAACAGAATGAACGCAAAAACAGGATCCACCCTTCTGCTTCAGCCAAGAAACACACTTCAATATCAAGGATAGACATTATTTCAGAGGAATATAAAAGATATTCCGAACAAATGGGGCAATGAAGCAAGCTGGTACAGCCATTTTAATATCTTGAAAAATTAACTTCAAACCAAAATTAATCAAAAGAGTCAGGGAAGAATACTACATACTCATTATCAAAGGGAAAATCTACCAAGACATTTCAATTCTTAACATCTAAGCTCCAAACACAAGGGGACCCAAATTTATAAAAGAAATGCCTCAAATCACCTATTGACCCTCACACACCGCTAGTGGGAAACTTCAATACCACAATCTCATCACTGAGCAGGTCATCCATACAAAAACTATACAGAGAAATACTAGACTGAATAGATATTATAAACCAAATGGATCTAAGAAGTAGTTACAGACAATTTCACTCACACCCAAAGAATATACCTTCTACTCTGTACTTCATAGAACTTTTTTCAAAACTGACCACATACTCAAAGCAAGTCTTTGCAGACACACAAAAATTGAAATAACTCACTGCATCCTACCAGACCACGACAAATTAAATCAGGATGTCGCCAACAACAGAAACAACAGAGAGTTCACTAACTCATGGAAATGAACAACTTTCAACTGTGTGAAAAAACAGATCCGGAGAGAAAGAAAGAAAGACTTTCTAAAATTCAATGAATACACAAAATACCCAACTTATCAGACACAATAAGAGCAGTGCTGAGAGGGGTTAAGTACAAACATAAAACAATTGGATACGTCTTATACTAACAACTTAACAACAGACCTGAAAACTTTAGAACAAAATGGAAGTACCACAACTGAGGAGAAAACAGCAGGAAATGTGCTAACCAAAGGCTGCTATCAAGAAAATAGAAACCAAAAGGACAATACAAAGAATCAATGAAACAATGTATTGGTTCTTTGAAAAAAAAATCAGTAAGATAAACAAACACTTATACAAATTAACTAAAAGACACAAAACTAACAAATTAACAAAAAATTAACAAAATCAGAAACAAAAAGAGAGACATAACAACAAACACCAAGGAAATCCAGAGGATCATAAGGAAATGCTTTAAAAACCTGACCTCCACCAAATTGGAAAATATAAAAGAAATGGATAAATGTCTAGATAGGAACCACTTACCAAAGTTAAATCACTATCTGGTAAGATATTTAAATAAAACTATGCCTAGTGAAATACAAGCAGTCATTAAACATCTCTTAACCAAAAGAAGCCGAGGGCCAGATAGTTTTAGCTCAGAATCCTACCAGGCTCTCAAACACGAGCAGGAGCATTGCCAAATTATTTTTATGAGGTCATAGTTAGCCTGATACCTGATACCCAAACCATATAAAAACCCAACAAAGAGATTACAGATCAATTTCTCTGATGAACAGAGATAAAATTCTTGTAAACCAAATCCAAAATCAAAAAGATCACCTATCATAATCACTGCAGAGATGCAAGGATGGCTCAATATATGGAAATCAGTAAATGGAATCCATCATATAAACAAACTGAAAGAAAAAAATGTATGGTCATTTCATTAGATGCAGAAAAGGCCTTTGACAGAATTCAACACCCCTTCATGATAAAATGTTTTGGAGACCTCGGCCTAGAAACCTTGCAGGTGTAGCTCTTGTGTCACATATGTGTCAGCAGGTGGCAGAGAGGAGAGAGGCTATGTCTATGCTTACTGTTCTGAGCTATGGACACCTGAATGAGTAATAGCCTAACATTCCCTAGAAAAGAGCAAGCCTGAGACAACCACCAGTCTGGCTCTGCACAGGCCCTATGGTTTTCAAGACCAGGATTAACCCAGATACCAGAAGAATGCTTTCTAGGACAGAGACTCCTGAGCAGGAGTGAATTTAAGATGGAGAACTCTCACATGGAACCACTCAGCAACCCTGCAGGCCCAGCCAGAAGCAAGCGCCAGATGACAACCGGACAGATGTCATGGGGCCTAGTCGGGGAGCTAGTCTGAGATGACCTGGGTGGGTTGGGGAAGACCATGCCCGAGATGACCCTTGCTCAATGCCATAATGCATGAGCATGTCATAGCAATTCTGAGATTACACTCAGAGACCTTGGGCACCTCTAAGAGGAGTAGGTAAGTGGTAGAAAAAAATAGAAGAGAAAGAGAAACATAAGGAAGTGTGCACAATGGAGAGAGGCAGAGCTGGAGACTAGAGGGTAGTGAGGGGCAGCCTCATGTGACTAGCAGGGACCAGAGTGAGGTCCTGGCCTATAATATCACAGGGCCCACATCTAGGTGTGTGAGCCTAAAGCAGCAGCAGGGGTCTTTTAACATGAAAGGCCAGGTGGATGTCCCTGAGAGCAGTCTGCACATGGTGGGAAACTTGAGAGAAGAGAGCTGACCGAGTGCCTCACCTGCTACAGCAATGGGGAGAACAGGCCCTGTAGCTCTCCTGGGCAGGAGTAGTGCTGAGGTTGCTGGTGAGCTGGCCCTGAGGTCATGGAGTGGGTGACCAGCTCAGTTACCTTTCATGCCCAGATCCACGGCTTTGAATTGACCTGCCCCAACATCTACTCCATAAATGAACTGCTGGAATGCATGAAGGGACCAATGGTTCAGGCCCAAAACTACAAGGTCTTCATGACACAGGGTAACAACAGGATATCCAAGAAGAGTCCCAGGGAGGTTCCACTATTGGTGAAGTAGCAGAAGACAAATGCCCTGTATCAGCACAAGAAATCACTGCAGTGAACATTTGCAAGCAGAAAAGTGTTGACTAAAGAGTGTACTCTGTGACACACTGTGACACACTACAGCTTCCACAACAAGATTTTTTTTTTATCTATTTTGGGAATGAGGTTACAAGGGTGCCAAGTGGATATGAGAGGAGGGTAGGAGAGCATGAATGGGGCACATGATGTAAAACTCACAAAGAACCAATGAAAAGTTAAAAAAAAATCAATGAGGGATTAGGGATACAAGACACATACCTAAACATTGTAAAGGCAATTTATAGCAAGCCTATAGCCAACATTAACTAAAATGGAGAGAAATTCACACAATTTCACTGAAATCAGGAACAAGATCAGACTATTCACTTTCTCCACAGCTATTCAATGTATTACTTGAAATTTTAGCTACAGCAATAATAAAGTTAAAGGAGATTAAAAGAATATAAATTTGAAAGGGAGAAGTCAAAATATTGTCATTCACAGATGATATCAAACTATACATAAGTTACCCTAAAAGTTCCATCAGTGGACTCCTATAACTGATAAACACTTTCAGCAAGTAGCGGGATACAAGATTAACTTGAAGAAAAAAAATCAGTAACCTTCTATATACAAATGACAAAGAGACTGAGAAAAAAGTCAGGGAAACAATATCTTTCACAATAGGTTCAAATAATATACATATTTTGCAGTAAGTCTAACCAAGCTAATAAAAGACTTGTAGGATAAAAGCTTCAAGTCTTTGAAGAAAGAAATGGAAAATGATACCAGAAAATGATATGCAGATGAAATTCAATCCCCATTAAAATCCCAATATAATTCTTTCCAACCTTGAAAGAACAAGTCTTGACTTCTTGTCAGGGGGTGGGGGGTGGGGTAGAAAAAAAGGATAAAAAAGATCCAGAGTAGCTAAAACAATCCCAAACAATAAAAGAACAGCTGGAGGGATCAACATCCCTAATTTCAAGTTGTACTACTGAGCTATAGTAATAATAATAATGATGATAATGACAACAACAACAACAATAATAATATGGTATTGGCATAAAATAGATCTGTTGATCAATGAAATTGAATTAAAGGCCCGGACATAAGTCTAAACACATTTGGGTACATGATTTTTGATAAAGTCAGAAATACACACTGGAAAGAAGACAGCATCTCAACAAATTGTACTGATAAAACTGGATATATCTCCATGTAGAAAAATGCAAATAGATTAATACTTCTTGGCCTGTATAAAAATTAAGTCCAAGAGGATAAAGGACCAAAACATAAAAGCAGATGCACTGAACCTGATTGAAGAGAAAGTGGTAGATAACCTTGATGCACTGGCTTTCTAAACCAGACCCTGATAGCACAGACACTAAGGTCAAAATTAATAAATGGTACATCCTGACACTGAAAAGCTTCCATAATGCAAAGAACACTAACAACCAGGCAAAGCAGAAGCCTACATCCTGGGAAAAGATATTTTACCAATTCCATATCTGATAAAGGTTTACTATGCAAAATATATAAAGAAAACCAGATCAAAAAATAATAATCCATTAATAAATGGATACAGATCTAAACAAAGAATTCTCAAAAAAGGAAACAAGGGGCTAAGAAACACTTAAAGCCATGTTTAACATATATATCCATCAGAGAAATGCATATCAAAGCTACTTTGAGATTCCATCTTATATCTGCCGGAATGGCTAGTTGATAACAGAAGTGACAACTCAGGCAAGTTCACAACACTAAGTACTTTCTTTAAAATACAGGAGAGATATCAGATTAGTAATGTACTATCATATACAAAAACCATAAAACTCTAGAACTAAAAGAAGAAATAATACACAAAAGAAATAGATATTAAAAACTTTGGGCCAGGCGGTGGTGGCGCATGCCTTTAATCCCAGCACTTGGGAGGCAGAGGCAGGCGGATTTCTGAGTTCGAGGACAGCCTGGTCTTCAGAGCTACACAGAGAAATCCTGTCTTGGAAAAAACCAAAAAAAAAAAAAAAAAAAAAAAAAAAAAAAAAAAAAAAAAAAAAACCAAAAAACTTTGGGACTAAAATCAATAAAATAGAAATAAACAAATAACAATAACACAAAAACAATGCAAGGAATCAATGAAACAAAGAATAGGTTCTTTGAGAGACTCAGTAAGATTGGCAAAGCCTTAGCCAAATTAATGATGGCAGAGAAGAGATCAAATTTAACCAAATTAGAGACAAAAAGGAGATCATGAAAACAGCCACCTAGGAAGTCCAGAGAATCAAAGACCTGTCCTCCAACATATTCAAAAATCTAAAGGAAATGCACAATGTTCTTGACATATATTTTCTCCTAGAGTTAAATCAAGAATAGACAAGCAACTTAAACAGACTTAGTGATATAGAAGCAGTCTTTAAAAGACCCCCGAGCAAAAAAAAAAAAAAAAAAAAAAAAAAAAGCCCAAAACCAGAGTTTCAAAGCTCAAACCATAGTTTGAGTGCAGCATTGAACCAGAGTTTCAATGAGTTAATTCCAGTACTCCTCAAATAATCCCACAAACTGGAAAACAGAAGGATCATTGCCCAGTTCTTTTTATGGGGCCACAGTTACTAAGACCCAAGGGAGAAAGAAAATTACAGACCTTTGTGAAAAATAAGTTCTAAATTTTCCAATAAATGCTTGTAAACAGGATCCAAGAGCACATCCAAAAAGGTCATCTACCATGAAGAAGTAGGATTCATCCCAGAGATGTAGGGATTTAACAACTGAAAGAAAAAATCCACACGATCATCCCCTTAGATGCAAAAAAAGTTAACTCACAACAAACCTAACAGAAATCTAAATGGAGAAAAAAAATCAAAGCATTTTGACTAAAGTTGGGAACAATAAAAGGTTGACCAGTCTCTCCATACCTATACCATATAGTACTTGAAGTCTTAGTCATCACCAGAAAAATTTTCTCCTGCAGCAATGGGAACAAACACTGAGCTATACTGCCATCCATTATGCAGAGTGAGAGACACTGAAATACTCACTCACCAAAAGTATGTGCCCATCAAATCCTTCCTCCCAGGGATCAGGGAAGCATTCATAGGAGATGGAAGTATTGTGAGAGCCAGAGTAGATGGAGACATTAAGGAAACAATTCTTCTAAACACAGCAGGATCTCCACAGAAGAATCACAGAGACTGTAGTAGCATGCACAGGCACTGCTCAGGTCTCCACCAGATGGGGGCCTAGCACTGGGAGGAGAAGTGCACACAGCCCTGTCCCTAACATAGAAGCTATGTCCAACTGGTGAGCACTTGCAAATGAAAATTCAGTTCTCTCCAAAGGAGTCCCTTTGGAGATATAATGCATGCACAACAGTAAAAGGCCAACACAAAATGAACTCAATGGCAGCTCTGAGGTTCTCTGTTTCATAATGTTTGAGAGGGAGTTTGTGTTTTAATCTTATAGGCCCTTAGTACATACATTATCATTTCTGGGTTTTGTGTTGTTGAGGAATTCTTATGTGTAGGGATATGTGTGTGTGTGTGTGTGTTTGTATCTACATGAATATCTTTGAATTTTTCTTTGGCCCTTTCTCGTCTGTTTGTTTGTTTTGTCCTGTTTCAAATTGTTTGTATTATCCTTTATTATTTTATTTTATTGTAATTCTTTAGATGCCTTTTGGTTTTCTTTGGAAAGACTGAAGGGGATGGATTCTGATAGGAGGGAAGGGGACAGAATCTCAGAGGAGTTGGGAAAGGGGAAATTGTGATCAGAATATATTGGATGAAAAAATCTCTTTTCAATAAAAGAAACAGACTGAAGAGAATATTAATTCTTTAAAGTGATTTAATCAATGCATTTCTCATTTTACATTTCAGTCATGAGGATTTTTCAAAGGTTTTCATGTTTAAAGTTAAACATTATGTTTCTATAGGAAAACATTTCTCTTACTTCTTTGCAATTAATTTTATTATGACAAGTTGTTGCTCTCATAAACACCTACTGAGATGTGCTAGAACTTAGTGCTATATACCAAGTCATCAAACTACTTCATTCAGGGAGCTGAAAGTGGCTCAGAGATTCAACAGGACTTACTGATCTTGCACAGGACCAGAATTTGATTCTCAGCACCCTACAATATCCCATAACACCAGGGTATCTTATGTTCTTTTCTGGTGTTTGTTGTCAACTGCACTCATATGCACATACCACCAAAAGGTAGACTTTCCTATACATAATTAAAAATAAATCCCCAAAACCCATCCACCACCATTTGCAGAATGTAAATAAATAGACTGTGAACTACATGCTGAGAAGAACTGCATTCTGTGGAAGATGTGGGATAAGGGGAATATTCCTAGCTAGGTAGTGGTGGCACATGCCTTTAATCCCAGCACTTGGGAGGCAGAGGCAGGCAGACTTCTGATCTTGAGACTAGCCTAGTCTACAGAGTGAGTTCCAGGACAGTCAGGGCTACACAGAGAAACCTTATCTCAAATAACAAAAAAAAGGTGGGGAGAGGTTGGGGGATATTTTATTGTTGATGGGAGTGCAAAATTGTACAGCCACTATGGAAGTTAATAAGGCTGTTCTTCAGAAAGTATTTTACATATAGACTTGGTGTGGGTAGGGATAGGAGAAGGCTGGGGGTCATGTTGTTGGAAAGAAGAGGTAGTAGAAGAGAGTGCTGCGAAAAGTTAGAATTGAGGGGACTTTGGTAGTAACATGGAAACCTAGTCCATTGGTTTACATCCTAGTCCTACTTCCTAGAATGTATGGAAATATATATATCTAACCATATCTAGCAGGCAGATGAGGCTTCCAATGTTGGCAGTACATTGCACTCAATTAAGTGGTTGGCCAGGGGAATCTCATGGAAATATCCAAACAAGCAGGCTGTTAGTAAGGCAAAAGGTTGTTCTCCACACACTGACAATATGGACCCTGTGAAGGACAACACCCACACAACTCATTGAACATGGGGTAGTCAAGTTGGTGCCTACATAAAGCCCTAAGCTCTAGTCTTTTATGTGCAGGAAGGCACTCTACAGTTTACCAAAAAATAAAAAAAATAAAAAATAAGGACACCAAGCCAGCCATTTTGACCTACCAAATTGGCTTACAATTTGTCCTGCCTGAAAAAAATGCTAGGGCAGTAATGGAACAGAATTTGTAGGAGTAGCCAACGAATGTCTGATTTGACCTAAGTACCACTCCATGAGAAGGAATCCTATATCTTGTTCTGCTTGAGAAAATAAGAACCAGAAACTAGATGGACCAGAGACCTAGGGTAAAACCTAACACTACTGATCAAAAAGAAAAAAAACATGTATTAATGAAATGAGTCCTGATGATATTCTTCTATACTCATAGGTCAGTCAGTGCCTTTTCTAGTCATCATCAAAGAAGCTTCCTTCAGTGGTAGATAGGGACAAATACTGAGACAAACAGCCAGATGTTATGCAGAGAGAAAGTCTAAATTGGAAGTCTCCATCAAATCTTTCACCTTAGAGCTCAGGGAATCTCTTGAAAGAGGAGGCAGAAAGATTGTAAGTGCCAGAAGAGATGGAGGACACCAGGTGAACACACCCCTCTAAATCAACTAAGTAAGCTCTCATGAGTTCACACACAATATAATAGCAAACACAGGGCCTATATAGGTTTGCACCAGGTCCTCTGTACATATTTTATAGCTTTTAACTTAGTATTTTTATAAGACTCCAGATTGTGAGAATGAATGAATCTTTGCCTCTTGTGCCTATTCTTGGGACTCCTTTCTTCCTGTTGGATTGTCGTGCCCATCCTTAATATGAAAGTCTTTGCTTTATCTTATTACATTTTGTTTGGTCATGTTTGATTGTTACCTTCTATAAGCCTATTCTCTCCTAATGAGAGATGGAAAGGGAATGACTCCAGAGGAGAAAGGAGTAGTGGGAAAGTAACTAGGAGGAGTGGAGGGAAAAGAAACTATAATCAAGATGTATATATATACATATGCATATGTATATATACATATATATGTATGTATGTATGCATGAGAAAATAATTGATTTTAATAAAAGAAAAAATAAACAATGAAAAATAGAAAAAAGAAAAAGGTGCACATATTCACACACTTTGTTACTGTGAAAACATGAGGATCATTTATGAAAGCAGTATGAGTAGGCTATAATAATGTTAGTTTTTATATTTTAGAAACCTGTTTTAATTTTCATCTAGACTCTTTAAACTTTTCTTTTTAGGTCAATTCTGAAGTGTTCATAGAACTCCTGAGAAAATAAACTCTTGAATTAAAGAAATTATAATATATAGTTGGAAATGTCAAGTGTCAAGAGTGTACAAAAAGAATTCTAAGTTCATTGTCATTGACTGTGAATCAAAAGTATCTTTTCTAGTAAAACTATGGTCATAGAATTTTGTATATTTCAAGATAGATTTAAATGTTAGTTTGTAAATTACTTTTGTAGATAAGTAAAACTGTAAATCAATTTAACAAAAAGTAAAAAGAAAGTAAGCAAATAGAAAAGTAGAAGTTGAACTATTGTAGCAAATTAATACTTGATTTGATCAAATACCTTACAAACTAGCTCAGAACTTCAATAAACCTAACATTACTTTGAAAGGCAGGTCGTTGAAAAGCATAAAGGCCCACCCACACTCTTCTTATCTTTGTTAATGATATTTAGGCTTATGCAATAATTAGGATCAACACTTTTGTATTCCCTCATTTCTACAACTAAAAAAAAAAAAAAAAAAAAATCAGGAGGTATTACTCCAGCCTCAATGGTAAAAACACAATCCATCAGGGGAGGAGAGATGGCTTAGTGGCTGTAAGAGCACTTTGTGCTCTTACAGAGGACTTGGGTTCTGCATCCCCTGCATAGCAGCCCACAGCCATCAGTAATGCCAATTCTAGGGACTATGGTACCCTTTTCAGATCTCGACAGACACCAGACAAACATTTAGTAAGCAGGCACACATGTAAATAAAATATCCATATCTAAAAATATAATAAATGAATCTAAACAATGTAGTCTGTCATAAATCAATTTATTTATCCACAGATACCTTTTCCTATGGCAGCTACTTTGTTTTGAAGAAAAGCATAAGGGCAAAAAGAAAAGCAAAGGTACACAACAGGAAGAGAAGACAGAAAAGGAAGAGAGAAAGAAGGCAATGAAAGGAAGAGGAAGAAGAGGAAGAGAAGTAGGATGAGGAAGGACAAGATGGACAAATGGCGTTTAGAATAAATGAGTATCTTAGTCAGTGTTGTATTGCTGTGAAGACACTCCATAACCATGGCAGCTCTTATGAAACAAAGCAATTAATTGAGTTTTTTTTTTTTTTTTTATAGTTTCAGAGGGTTAGTCCAGTATCATGGAGAGGTACATGGTAGCACACAGACAGACATGGTGTTGGAGAAGTTGCTATGAGTTCTACATTCACGTCTGCAGGCAACTGGAAGAAAGAGACACTGGGACTATCATGGCTTTTGAATCCTCAAAGCTTACCCCAAGTGATACACTTCCTCCAACAAGGCCTCCTGATCCATTTCAAATAGTGCCACTCCCTGATGATTCAAGTATATGAGCCTATATTTGCCATTCTTATTCAGACCACTGTAGAAAGCATTGGGTGCCAGATTATGCTAAGTGATAATCTGTATTAATCAGTGTCACCTCAATAACCTCTTAGTAGCATCATTTTCCAAACAATGAAAGCAGTACCACAAGAAATAAGGATTCTCCCTAGGATCATAGACCTAACAAGTGAGAGCAGAGAGTTAACACCAACCTATATCCCTTGCTTATTCTGTGTCTTGTAGGTGATTTTCCATAGAAGCATCTCAGCATTGACTAAAAATGTTGTTCTGTCTCCGTGAGCATCTTCTCTTTACAGCAAGCCCACATGTTAGGCAGAAGAGATGGGAGGAAGGAAGGGTGGAAATGAAAATGGTATGCACGTAGAAACCAGACACTCGTCAGGCTGGTGACTCATCTTATGTCACAGCCTTTAAACAGTGAGTCTGGATTACGGTCCCCTTCCACATCTCCAGAAACTGAAACATGGGAAATGCATTGCTAAGTGAGAACAGGTAAGGTCTCAAGATGCTAACGCAGATCTCCTTAACCCAGACTCATTTTCTTTCTGTATAGAAAACATTTATTTAGCTAGAGTTGATGCTATGAGAATACTTTTGCTCTGATTATGGAAATTATTATGAGAAAATTCTATATAATTGTACATGTATCTCTGAGCAAAGAGGAATTTGAAAAGAAAGATTGCTTCATAATCATCATATTCATCATCAACATCACCCAGGACAGTTCCAATAAAAGGATTTGAGATGGTTGTTCCTTTACTTAAATTAAAGACTCAATTTATTTTTCACTATGTGTGTATGTATTGATATTAGTATGTGATTTTAAAATTTTTAAAAATTTTTGATAAAGTGTGCAATGATGCATATTTATGGGGCATAGTATAGCATTTCTAGCAAAATTCAAATGCTGGGAAGGAAGCAGATAGGGAATACTCACACACTAGAGGCAGGGAAGTAACTGGAATAGCCACTTTGGAGCACAGTATGAAGGATCCTCAAGAAACTAAAAATAGATAAAAGAGATCCCTATGCTATAGTCATCTCACAGTCAGGGCTGCGAAGCACCTCACACTCGACTGCTCACGTGGGATCTTGAGTGTAAAAGGACAGATTGAAAAGCAGCCTCTTCAATGCTTGTTAGAACACTACCTAATTGCAGTGATTATATAGAGAGTACATGGCTTCAGGTACACTCAGGAATTATCGTACCCAAATGCACACACTCCGTCTTGTCAGTGAGTTTAACCATCCACCTCCCTCAACCACTGTATAGGAATGTTACCCATAGGAACATCAAAGTTCTTTTATTCCCAAGTTACAATTTTAAACACAACAAAGAAAGCAAAATAGGTTCATCTCACTGATAACAAAAATGCTTAAAATTTAATACATTTTGAATGTCAGCGTTCAGTTGGAAATCTCTAGCATACACAAATAGGCCAGTGACACAATGGTGATATTTATATTCACTTGGAAGTCAAAAGTAACATGTTCATTGAAAAGCAGGAAGAAGAGTCAGGTAAAAGTGGCTGTGGACTGTTTTGAGTGACCAAACAAATATTATTTCAATCTTTGTGTGGGTTTGACTTTTCGCTGTCAGGATCGCTTAGCAACCACCACTTTTATGACTGGAAATGAATATAAAATAGTCCGATGTGAGGTATTTGGGTAGTAGTTAGCTTATTTTTCTTTATAAATCTGGTTTGTGTTTGGTTAGAATAATGGAGGGGAAATAAGGTTCTATGCTCTCCTTCCTGTGTTGGTAATGGAACAATCTTGAAGCATAATTGGGAACGTGGAGGTGCAAGTCTAATCTTGATGTAGACGGAACACGGCACTCCTGAGCCTCCCTACACCTAATTACCGCTAAATTGGCAAAAAGTAGCTGGAATTGCCTCTGATAGTGTTTTTGATGGGCTACAGATCGATGTGATTTTATTAGCTCTGGCTGTTTAGAGCTACATATATCCCAAGCTGTCTCTCAACATCATAAATAAAATCATCCCCCAAAACTACAGTATAGATACAAGAAATGAGGCAAAAAGAAATAATACGAAAAGGAGAAAAGCAGGAGATTTACCATGAGCCTATGTGGTCTTTGCAGTCCAATCAGCAAGTCCCTAGACTGCAGGCTGTGACGCTCAGCAGCAGCTGCTTATCTCTGAGTAAGTTATATACGATGCAAGGGCAATACAAGCTGAAGTGATGGTTCAGCTGGTAAAGGCACCTGCCCTCAGAAATGATGATGGGGGTCAATCCCCAGGACCCACATGGTGGAAGGTAAAAAGAAAGGAGGAAATGAAAAACAGAGAGAGATGCTCCTGAAGAGGTAGAAAATAATTATACAGATTTGTACCAAAGAATTTAACTCCTGATATTAACCAGATGCTTTAAGACACAAATTTTTATTTCATTTTATTCTAAAGCCACTACTGAATATATTGGTCCTCTACTCTTACCTAGAAAGTTGACATGTCTCTCTCTGTGTTTCCAATATAATGAGTTCCCATAATCTTTTGCTTGGTCTCCATGACTCGCTTGTTATTTCATGCCCTTTTACATTTTTTGTTGAGAAATTTTCTGTAATTCTTTAGGGCCTGCTTTCCCATGTGACTTGGTGTTTCTCTTTTGGCAGCTCTGAAAATTTGTCCTTTGTTCTGTATATTTAGCACTTTAACTATAATGTCATGTGTGGAATTTCCACTTTGAACAGGCCTGTTTTTTGTCCTGTATGACTCTTGGATTAGTCTCTCCACAAAAATGTTAATGAGATGATAACTTTCAGTTTCTGAAAGATCACAACTAACCAACCCAGAATGTTATATCCAGAAAAATTATCTATCATAAAAATGTTCAGAACTGATAGATTTGTTTCAGTAAAGTGGTAGAATACAAAACCAATATAAACACACACACACACACATACACACACACACACACACAGTAGCCTTTCTATATACCAATGATAAATACACCAAGAAAGAAGAATTAATAAAACAATAAAACAATTCCAACTCCATTCACAATAGCTTCAACACATATTTTGGAATAAACCTGACTGGTGAGGTACAGAACCTCCACATGAAATACTTTCAGACCCTGAAGAAATGACTCGAGGAAGACACTAGAAGATGAGAAGTTACTCCATGCTCATGGATGTGTATAATCAATACTGTGAAAATTACCACCCTGTCAAAAGCAATGTATAAATTAAATGCAATCTCAAATTTTTCTTTTATCATTGTTAATCATTCCATTTGTTTACATCTCAAATGATATCCCACTTCCTTGTTACCCCTACACCACCCTCCTCATCCCACATCTGCCCTCCTCCCTTGCTTTTGCCAGTATGAGAGTGCTCCCCCATGCACCCATACTCTCCAGCCCCACTGCTCCAGCATCCCTCTACTCTGGGGCATCAAACCTCCCAGGGACCAAGGGCCTTCCCGTTGCTGTTGGGCAAAGCCATCTTCTGCTACATATGTATCCGAAGCCAAACATCCCTTTAGGTACACTCCTTGGTTGGTGGTCTAGTCTCTGGGAGAACTAACTGGGTGGCCAGGCCCACCTATGTTGTTCTTCCAATGGGTTGCAATTCCCCTCCGCTCCTCCAGTCCTTCTGCCAGCTCCCCCACCAGGTTCCCTAAGTTCAGCCTGATGCTTGACTCCAATCATTCTCCTCTGCTTTGGTCAGCTGCTGGCCAGACCTCCCCAGGAACTGCCACACTTGGTCCCTGTCTACAAGTGCCTCTTGACCATAGCAACAGTGTTAGGTTTGGTGTCTGCAAACATGCTGTATCCCCAGATGAGGCCATTCCTCGGTTGGCCCTTCCTTTAGTCTCTGTTCCATTTTCTTTTTGTCCCTATTCTTCCTTTGGACAGGAACATTTCTGGGATAAAAAATCTTTGAGATGGGTGGGTGGCTCCATCCCTCTAAGAGGGGCAGTGCCTGTCTACTGGAGGTGGTCTCTACAGGTTCCCCCTTCCCTGGGCATTATGGCCAAAGTCATTCCCATTGGGTCCTGGGAGCCTCACATTTCTCTGATTTCTGGGACCCTCCAGTGGCTATCCCCAGTTTCTCAACCACTCCGTCTACCTATTTTTATTTGATTTCCTGACCCATACTGTCATCCTTATTCCCTCCTCCTTCTTTCTCCCTCCCTTGTCCCCCTCTCCTTCCATCTCCCACCATATCCTACAGGCGTGTGCCACCACAACTGGTGCAATCTCAATTTTTAAAAATTTTATTCTTTAATCAAAATAGAAAAGTAATCTCAAAACTAACATGGAATCATGAAAGACCTGAGAATACAAAAGCAGTCCTGACAAAAGTTACATTTCAAGAGATGTCACCATAATGCATTCCAAGTCAGACTCTGGAATCATAGTAATAAAAACAAACTTGTACTGGCACAGAAATAGACATGTCCATCAATGGATCAATAAAATAAAAAGAGGATCCAGACATAAGATCATACAGCTACAACTATCTTTTGGTGGTTTTTTTCTTCTAATGATGATGCAAAAGGTACAAACTGCAGAAAAAACAGCTTCTTCAATATATGATGAAGGTAACCACCTGTCTTTAGAGAAGCAAATTCTGTCTCATGGTAGGGCAATGAAGCTAGTCACAAAAAAATGTATATGGTATGCTTCCATCCATGGTATGGTATAAATTAATCAAATTCACTAAAAAAGAAGACAAAAAGATTTTTATCAAGGCTTATCAAGGAGTAAGCAGACATGTTTGATGGATACAGACAGCACTTTAGTTTTTCAAATTAGTGTAACTCAAACCAAAAAAGTCAAAGATTGTAAGACAAGGACTTTAAGTTCCTGAAGAAAGGAAGAGAAGATGAAAAGATCTCCCACGCTCGTGGATCGGTAGGATTAACATAATAAAAATAGCCATCTTACCAAAAGCAATCTCCAGATTCAATTCGATCCCTGTCAAAATTCCAGCACAACTTTTTACAGACCTTAAAAGAACAATTCTCAACTTCATATAGAAAAACAAACAAACAAATAAAACCCAGGGTAGCCAAAACAATCCTGAACAACATAGGACTCTCTGGAGGAATAACCATCCCTGACCTCAAGCTGCACTTGCAATTGTGATAAAAGCTGCATTGTATTGGTACAGAGTCAGACAAGTTGGTCAATGGAATAGAATCAATGACCCAACAAGAAACCCACACACCTATGGACATTTGACTTTTGACAAAAAAGCCAAAGCCATACAATGGAGAAAAAGAAAACTTCTTCAATAAATGGTGCTGCTCTAACTGTCTATCTACATTTAGGAGAATGAAGATGGATTCGTATTTATCACCTAGCACAAAACTCAAGTCCAAGTGGATCAAAGACCTCAACATAAAATCTGATATACTAAACCTAGTAGAAGACAAAGTGGGAAACAATCCTATTTCTTTTTCTTGGTACCAAGTTACTCAGGCACATTGTTGTCTAAGGAGCTTGGCTTGGACAGTCCTGTCCTTCCCTGTTCATTTGTATTAACTGACCCCTAATTTGAGTTCTGGCCAAATGTCTTTTCTACATAATTTTTCCAGAGTACCTCATACATAGCTGAAATTTATTTTTGGAATACAAATGATATTTCAGTATGGACTTTGTTTCATTGTTTATTTTTTAAAGCTAGATTCTATAGTAGATATGGATACACACACATACAAACACATAATAATCCTATGCCAGACTTCCAAATATCCTCCAGCTCTCCTATCACCTATTAAATAAAGAATATAGATGTTTTAACCCCTAAAAAGCAAATAAGATTCAACCTTAGGAAAGTTACAGGGCATAAAATATTAGTAAGAAGTCTCACAGTATCTAAAGATGAAGCCTGTTCTAAAACATTACTTTGTTCTTACTACTTGAAAGTTAAAATCTTTAGGGAATGGAGAGACGTGTCAGCAGTCACTGATGGTCCCTGATCTCACAGCAGACAGATCTGAGTCCCAGCAGCAACAGCAGGCAGTTCACAGCAGCTGATAACTGCATCTCCAGGGTATCTGATCTCCTCGTTAGCCCTCTGGGACTAACTCACACACAGACACAAAGGCATACACACACACACACACACACACACATACGCACACAGACACACACACCACACACACACACACACACAGACACAAA
>NW_022196915.1:87582248-87598887 GCF_008632895.1 Mastomys coucha | reverse complement strand
AGACACAAAGGCACACACACACACACGCACACAGACACAAAGGCACACACACACACACAGACACAAAGGCACATACACACACACACACAGACACAAAGGCACACACACACACACCACAAACACATACACACACACACCACACACATACATACATACAAACACGCATACTCTCACACACATACATACACACACACCAACACACCATAAAGACAAATGCAGACACACACACAAATCCACATATACACACGAAACTAGCATGCTTATGCATACACAGTTTTTAAAAATTAAAACAAATGTTAAACAAAATAAAAGCTAGCAGTATAATTAGAACTGGAAATGTATGTTTTTTAATGCTTAGAGTTCTTGCCCACTGTGCATGAGGACCTGACACCAGCACTATAAAAATAAAAAAATTCAGAGGCTGACATTAGTACATGCACTATAATAACCTTTCAGATTCAACAGTATATATAATCTCAAATTGAATGATTTTCAGAGAATTTGCAAGAATAAGTGTTTTCATTTTGCTTTATTAGAGTCAAAAAGGTTCAATTCACTTTGCAAACCTTTCCGTATTTGCACTTCTTAGCTCTAGACATAATACCCTCTGCAGATGGTGGGTGTCATTTGATCCTAGCCCTCTCTAGCAAATTCACATATGTCAGCAAATGAGCCTAAAACAACTCCAGGTTTCAAATGCAAAACATTTGTAAATTGCACTGATTCATAATCAGGACAACATAATAAACTACAATCTCGTCATTCTCAGTGGCCTTATTCAGCAGAAAGAAAAAGCGTCATCGAATGGAAGCCAAGAGAGGATGCGGAGCTCAGCTCTTCCAGGGCTAGGCTTTTGGATAATCAATTGCTTGCCAGTGGAAAGCCTTGGAACGATATCTGTGGAGAATAAAACTACTCATCATATCAGACAAGATGAAAGATCAGACTTGCCATTAATACAAAGTCCACCCACGAAGCAGAATCTATTTCCCATTTCGTATGAAATGTTTGTACAGTTCACAGTTGCATCATATCTTTGTCCACCAGCCTCTGTTTCAGGTGGTTTTGGTTATTAATTTAATATCAATTATATTTGCATGTTTGTATCAGTCAAGGTTAATTTTATAATGTAGGATGGTTATATGTAAAGACAAAACAGTTCTGTCTTACTTTTCTGTTGCTGGGATAAAACTTCACAGCTTACAGTTGCAGAGGCTTAGACTCCATGAGGGTAGAGCCAAGGCACAATGGTAGAGCTGAGGGCTCATATCTCAAGCCACAGCAAGGAGTCAGAAAGGACACCAGGATTGGCTTGAGTCTCTTGCAATCTCTAGCCTGCCTCTGTGGCAATATAAGCAATGCCTCTTCTCCTATAAGCAATACATTCTAATCCTTTGGTAATCCCAATCATTGTTAATTGTAATTTAACCTATATTCTAATGCCACTTAATTTAATAACTCAGAAGCTGGGGACCAAGTCTTCCACATTTGGGCCTGTGGGCAGGGTGCTTTCTCATGCTGATCTTATGCTTAAATGCAACATTGTTACCTTTTGCGGCCTGAGATGACAAAAGAAATCCAATGCTTCGCATTGTGGAAGCAAAGTGAAACTATTAAACCAGCTGCTGCTGCGGTTCAGGTCTGTCATTGGATGAATCCTGAGAAGAAAACAGGGGAAAAGCAATGACATACCTGGTACACCCACTAATTTGTCTGTCGCCTTTCTACCTGTCTTTCTTATTCTTTCTTCTGCTCCCCCACAAGGCAGTGCAGTGTTTACCTCCACTTGGTGAGGCGACAGTGTCCACGGTCTCCATGCTGACGACTTTTCAGGCACCTTGTAGACATCACCTTTGCCCATTTCTCATCGAATTCCTTCTTACCAGTAGCTCCATGAACAGCTTACCTCTCTCCTGCTGGAAGCTGTCTGTGATTTATTCTGGCAATTATAGCCAAGGCCAAGTTTTCACAATCTAACCTTTGGAGAACCCATGCATGATTCCTTGCAACCAAAAATACTCTTAATCAAATAAAGCCACGATAACATTTAGCAAGCAGCTCGCATAAGCCGGGGCCAACTGACTTTCCTTTTTTTGGAGACTTGGTACATGTGTAAACAAAATATGTCTCATTATTAAGCAAACATTCTTTTTTGAAAGTAAAGCCAAGAAAGGGGACCACAGCAACTCTGCACATGTGCCTGGCAAAGCCTGCTATTGGCGATTAAGGTTGAAAGGCAAGCCAATGACATGAAAGTAAATGATGTCTCTAAATTAAGTGCACTCTGCATATACATCAGAGGGAAGGTGGCTGTAGCTACAAATAGTTGATTAATTCCCAGATGTTCAAAAACGACACATGAAAAGCCCATTTTATCCGATAATACTAGTTTTGCTATAACACACAGAAATACAATGGCGAATGGAAAATGGCAATAAAATGTATTCTCTCTTTCCTTTAGAAGTCCAAAGTGAGTGGGGATGTTAGGGGTGATATATGAGCACCATGTTGTCATCAGGGACCCAGACTCCCAACTTCAATGTCACCATTCAGATAGGAAGTGCCTGCTATTCTCGAGGTGTTCTCAGATTTCAGAGAAATAGCTGGAGTGCCCCCGCCACTTGGCATTACAGGCCAGAGGAAGAACAGAAGACAGAACAGAAGAGTGTTTCGGTTTCCTTAAATAGTTCAAATCCTTTAAGCAGCCTTCTAAAGTTTCATATGTCTCAGAGTTTCCCCTGTGGTCAGCAGAATGTATAGGGTCACTGCTAACTGACAACCAAGAATCAGAAATGTCTTTTTTAAAATTATGTTCTTAATGGTAATAATGCAGAAAAAATTTAATCTTTTCTACTGCAGCAGAAGGGGAAGATTGGTTATTTTTGAAGGCCATTGAAAGGTTCATGAACATGAGACTTCTGAAAATAAATGGACTAGGTATCACTTTAGGGTAAGCACAGACATAAGAAAAAAACCTTAACGTTTACTCCCTTAGAAATACCTGACTCTTCAGGGAGCAGAGGTCAATTCCCCTTCCCATTGTCAAAGCCCTACAAAGTACACTAGTTTCCTGCTTCTTTTGTGGTGTTCATGGACAGTTCCTTGATATCAGGCTCTTTGTTATCTGATACATTTACTTCTTGAACCTGCCTGAGTGTGCCTGAGTGTACCTGAGATTCCAAATGAAGAAAAAAATAAAATTTTGTTCAAATAAATTTTTGAAGATCTCAAGCAGTCATTAAGCAGGCAAGCAGATATACAAGAAGGACAAATGGGTAGAGGAGGGACGGGGCTGGAGACGTTGGGGTCAGGACATGAATAGCACAGGGCACAGATGCACAGCACTATTCCTAGTGGGTTGTTGTAAAGACCTGTCAGGGCTTGGGGTCTCACTGGCCTTGCTTCCAGTTGGGAGCTTGCCTTCTCTTAACTGTATCATGCTGGCCGGGTTCCTTTCTTCCCAAAGTGTTAGCAATAGTTCAAGCCTCTCCCAGGCTCTATGGAGATTCTCGGAGGCAGAAGGGTCTTGACTTGCACCAGAAACAGAGTCACAGGAAGCACTGATCACTGTTATCTTTTAGTGTTCATGTTCAAATGGTATCTTTCTGCACTGGTCTCATACACTCATGAGAGCAAGAAATTTAACGTAGGACAAGATATTTCCTAAGCAAAATTGCACTGCAATGCAATAGAGGAGGTGGTCAATAAAGTTGACTTTGTTTGCATTTATCTGAACTAGATGTTGCACTGCGTCTCATGGTTTCTTAACTAGGTAAAATTATCCTGTTCCTTTGACCTCTAAGACATGTCAATCTAGGACTAAAAGATCATCTCAAACTTCCAGATATTAAAATGAGCTAGGAGTAGTGGTAAGCTCCTTCTATATCAGTGTCCACATTTGATCACAAACTATTCCACTCCTAGGTAACTGATGGTTTTATTTTTCATCATATGTTAAAATGTTAAATAAATATCTTTATGAAAACATTTGTATGCTGCTTTCAATAACGAATGTCTTAATGACCCAATTTTTGTTTCTTCTATTGAAATGCAATTGAGAATGTACTCTTCAGTGCTCTTCCGAGATTCCGTAAGAAAACATCCTTATGTTTGGGTCCATCCTCTGTAGCTCTTATCTACACACATCATTAAATGTTAAATATCATAAGCCCAATTTATTTATCAGTGTCTATCACAATACTTCTTTTTATCACTTCATCTCGTCTCTTCTTGTTGCATTAAAAATAGTAAAATTAAGCATGTTACACTTAATGAAGAGCTTTTCTTAAGATGACATATGATATGCTTTAAAATCATGCTATGCCCAGAAATAAAGAGACTTCATTGAATGGCTGAGGTACATAGCAATTGAAATAATACCATATTTCCACACTATTAAATGCTCATTTAAATAACCTGTCAAACTCCTTTTGGTGAACTCAAATTATTTGCAAATATTGAGTTTTCAAAAACCACATTCATTCAAAAGAACCATAAACAACAAGCTCTATTTCCTTGAACAGACAATGCATTAATGAATCTGCAAAGTGTAGACAATCTATTTTATTTGAGCTTATACTGCATGAGAAAAAGAGGTCATAAAATGGAACATCAGAAAAAATACTCCCCCAGGAAAATCAGAAGAATTTCATTATTGGAAATCAGACAGAACATTGTGCTAGAAGCTTAGATGAATACTACATGGTCCAATAAAAACGAGAGGGATTAGCGCTATTTCTTGCAGGTAGGGCAATGAGCCAAATAGACTGTGAGGCCAAGACAGGCATGGAGGAAGATTATTAAGAAGTGCTGCTGTTATCAGCGCCTATGGAGAAGAAGTGAAATAAGCTGGATTAGCAGGGGGAAACATTGATATGGAAAGTTTTAGCCAGTCCCAGGGGCAGCTTGCATCAAAGATAGCCCCTAAGAGCTCTTAAGAATGGATGCAGATTCAGCTTGAAGGGTTTTGAGTTGGTGTGGAGAAGGAGGGCTTTTTCCTTTTGGGATGCTGGCTGAGGAGGAAGGTCAACTGGGTGCTTTCTCTGTTTCTCTGAGGCTTTCATCCCAGCATCTGGCTCCCAATTCTTCACTGGTAAATTGAATCGAACATTTAAGACACTATTAAGAGCAACAGTGGCTCTGGGCACAAGCTCCACAGCCAGTCCCACAACACCCAGAGGAAGCTCCACTCCCAAGCATTCTAACACACCCAGGATCAGAGGTGAGGAGGACACAACATCTGTCCCAACACTGGGAGTAAATGGGACCCGCAGGACCAGGCACACAGGAATTCCACCAGCCCAGTGACTCGGGTTCCTTCTGGTCTTACTGGGCTAGTGCCCTGAGAAGACCTTGAGCCCAAGCTCTGCAGCCAGTCCCACAACACCCAGAGGAAGATCCACTCCCAGGCCTCTAACAAGCCCAGAGTCACAGGATCCCAGAATCACAGGATCACAGAGACAACTTGACTCTGAGGAGTTCTGACACAACCATGATCACAGGAAGGACAGGCTCCAGTCAGATTTAGCAAGGGCAGGTAGCACTAGAGATAACCAGATAGTGCTGGACAAACATAAGAATATAAGCAACACAAACCAAGGTTACTTGGCATCATCAGAACCCAATACTCCCACCATTGCAAGTCCTGGACACACTATCACACTGGAAAAGCAAGATTCAGATATAAAATCACCTCTCATGATGATGTTACAGGACATTAAGAAACACATAAATAGTACCCTCAAAGAAATACAGGAGAACATAGATAAATAGCTAGAAGCCCTTCAAGAGGAAACACAAAAATCCCTTAAAGTACTACAGGAAAACACAATCAAACAGGTGAAGGAAATGAGCAAAACCATCCAGAATTGAAAAATTGAAATAGAAACAATAAAGAAATCAGAAAGAGAGACAACTCTGGAGATACAAAAAGTAGGAAAGAAATCAGGAGTTGTAGATGCAAGCATCACCAACAGAATACAAGAGATAGAAAAGAGAATCTCAGGGGCAGAAGACACCATAGAAAACATTGACACAATAGTCAAAGAAAATGCTAAAAGCAAATAGCTCCTAACCCAAAACATCCAGGAAATCCAGGACGCACTGAGAAAACCAAACCTAAGGGTAATAGGTATAGAAGAGAGTGAAGACTCCCAATATAACGGGCCAGTAAATATCTTCAACAAAATTATAGAAGAAAACTTCCCTAACCTAAAGAAAGAGATGTCCATGAACATACAAGAAGCCTACAGAACTCCAAATAGACTGGACCAGAAAAGAAATTCCTCCTGTCACATAATAATCAAAACACCAAATGCACTAAACAAAGAAAGAATTTTAAAAGCAGTAAGGGGAAAAGGTCAAGTAACATACAAAGGCAGGGTTATCAGAATTACACCAGACTTCTCACCAGAGACTATGAAAGCTAGAAGATCCTGGGCAGATGTCATACAGACCCTACAAGAACACAAATGCCAGCCCAGGCTACTATTCCCGGCAAACCTCTCAATTACCATAGACGGAGAAAACAAGATATTCTATGACAAAACAAAATTTATACAATATCTTTCCACAAATCCAGCCCTACAAAGGATAATAGATGGAAAACAACATAAGGAGCAAAACTACACCCTAGAAGAAGCAAGAAAATACAATCTTTCCACAAATCCACACAAACCTAATTCTACCTCTTACAACAAAAACAACAGGAAATAAAATTACTTTTTCTTAATATCTTAATATGAAAATTAACGTTACCAACATATCATAATAGATTGAAATCCAAAATTATGAGGAATTAGAAATTTGTTGATTGTCTTCCAATGGTCTCTTATTTGGTAATTGGAGAAGTAGGTCCAATATTGTACAATCCATATACATTTTCAGTTTGTTTGTTCATGACAGTGTCTTGTTGTGTACAACATAATGGTCTTGTGATTTTGCTTCTCCTATCTCAGCCTCTCTATTAGTAGTATTGTTTATTTCATGTTTTTACACTCTACAATGGTTTTCAGAACATCTTACATATTTCAAAAGTATTTATACATCCAAAAGAAATGTAGACAATTAAATTGGGAGGGAGAAGAACAAAAAGTAAGACTGAATGATTAGCTTGACGTTTGTAACTCTTTTATCAAGTTTGAAGAAGAGGACTTTATAAGTTAATCTTTCTGTGAGATGTATGCTTTTCCAAATTATCAGAGCCAATGAACCAGATTCTTACCCTCACCTAATGTCTGTGCTGCCCTCTAAGCAGAACCATTGTTCATTGAAACAGTTCATGAATGACTTTATGGATAGACCATCTTAATACACACAGCATTTCTTAAATGAATGTAACCTGTTCTCTGTGGGCTGACCATAGCAGGAAGTCTGTATCCAAAAATTGTGCCTACAATTCATTCCTTGGTGCAGCAGAACTGTCACCTCTCAGTTTAGCTACGATAGAGGCAAAATCCTTTGGTGATGTGAGGGTTATTATAGTACAGCCTATTACAATGAAATCCAATGTCTAAAAATTTTTCTTATTTTGGTCTTGTACCACAATAACAGCCAAGGTTTTAAGCTCTAGTAAATACAAACAAACAAACAAAAAGACTTTATATATTTATGTTCATTTAAGAAAATACTAGTAATGATGTACTATTTAGAAATATACAGTTAATATGTTTGGAGTTATTTAAAATTTATATTATTGAGAAAAATGTATTTTCAGTATTGCTGTAGACAAGCATCTACATAAGACTGTCAAATTGATTGTGGTTTTATATCAAACAACTTTTATAATACTCATTTTTATTGTTATAACATTTTATAAATTTTAAAGAATATGACAAAAAAGATATTGTAGGTATTGAAGGGGGTCTCTGGGAGTAGTTGGGGTACAAAAGGGAAACAAGAATGTGATTTAATTCTATTTACTTAAAATATGTTTTTAAATGTTAACAAATTCAGATAAATTGAAATCATGTAACTTTTTCTCATCATAATGCAATAAAAGTTAAAAAAATAAAAAAAAAGAATGGATTCAGAGCTATTGGGGTTTTTGTTTTTTGTTTTTTGCTTTTTGAGTTTTGTTTGTTTGTTGTTTGGTTTTTCAAGACAGGGTTTCTCTGTATAGCTCTGGTTGTCCTGGAACTCACTCTGTAGACCAGGCTGGCCTTGAACACAGAAATCCTCCTGCCTCTGCCTACCAAGTGCTGGGATTAAAGGCGTGCACCACCACCGCCCAGCCAGAGCTATTTGTGACAACGGTGTGTGACCTAGAGCAAAGAAATACTCCTCAGCAGAAGCCTAAAAGCTGTGTCTGGATGCTGGTACTCAGAAACTGGGATAACAGATCCTTCATTCCAGAATGAAAATCTAGCTACTTAACAAGTGTCATCGCAGAATTCTTTTAAAACCACCATTAATGTCTCCAAGAAAAAGAATGACTGAGTGAAAAACAAAGTCACACCGATGATATCTCTACAGGTATTGATGTGCTGATACGGGCCACAGTTGACCAATCCAAGTAGATGGATGCTGGAGACAGTGAATTGGTATGGTGGTGTCATGGTCCTAGCAATGAATGATATAGAGTGAGATCTCCATGTTCTATAAGATTCTGAAGGTAGTACTTGTTGTGTTAGGAAGCACAACCCTGACAGATCACACCAGGCCAGCCCAGCTCCATGAGAAGAGGTTTACTGGGGGGAAGTGGGAAAGAGAATAAGGTGGAAAGAAGAGGGAAAGAAGAAGTGAGGGGTTTGGGTCTCTGCCTCTTATTTGGGCCTTGACATAATAATGTGCATCACTAAGCACAGGTGAGGCATGAACGTAAGGTGCGCACTGGGAGTGGGTGGCAGTTGCCATGTCAACAGACACAAGAGGGTCCTTGTCACCTCGGGGTGACATCATCGCTGGATTGGGAGACTGTAAACAGCTTCTGATGCCAACAGTACTTACTTCCAACTTAATAAATGTATACTCTGGCAGTCTTAAATGAAAACAATCTATAAAATTAGGTAGCTCTAATCAATTACCTAGCGTTATGGAAGTCAAAATTCATGAAAGACAACCCACAACTGCCACTTTATTAAACTAGCATGATTCCTAAGCATTTTCTAAATATTTAACTTTATACTCACAGATACATGTTGTTCTCACCTCCATATCAAAGACACTTCTCATTTTGGTAGACAGAGACCATTAGAGAAAATTAGAAGTAAAGTACAGAGAACAAGAGATCAAGAGTGTACCAGTGTCAACTGACACATCTGCAAAACAACTGAACCCAAGGCTCAAAGATTGTGTATGTATACGGGGTGGAGAACTGTGGGAGAAAAGGAAGGATTCTAAGAGTCTGAGAAATGGGAAATTTCCTGTGACATTTTGGTCTATTAGGCATGTCAGAGAGGCTATACTCATGATATCTCATCAACATGGCTGTCTAAACATGACCTGAAGAACAACCCTAATTGACATGTTAACATGAAGGGGGAAAGCCCATGGGGCCTCATCACTAGACAAAGAACTACAGGAAACTTGGGCATCATGAGAGCTGGATGAATGGTGGCCTTCAAAGGAACACCATTTTGTCATGAACTTGAGAGGAATGACTGCCTACATCAAAAACATACCTTTTAAATAAACAAGCAAAAATTGCATAAAAAAGCAAGGACAAAGCAAACTCCTTCAATGTAGAAGGCAGCGAAGTGGCAGGGACAGAGCTTCCCCACCCTGAGCAGACCACAGGCCATCCCAGCACACAGGAAATCCCTTCCATGTAACCTGATGGCTTTAAATTGTATTGAATCTAGCCTCTCCTGCTGAAATGTGCCTATTCTTCCCTTAAGAATGGGATGTTTGCCCTTTG
Source organism: Mastomys coucha (assembly GCF_008632895.1). Taxonomy (NCBI): domain Eukaryota; kingdom Metazoa; phylum Chordata; class Mammalia; order Rodentia; family Muridae; genus Mastomys; species Mastomys coucha. Next base: position 87,589,031 of record NW_022196915.1, on the reverse strand, counting down.
CCTGATCTTATACTATATCTTGGAAGTATGTAACTTTACTTTTTTTTTTTTTTTAATTTTCATAGGGGATCACAGGTAACAGTTTGTCTTGAGTTTCAGTGGAAACTTCGGACCTGGAGTTCTGAGCAGTGCTACAATGCTTAAGACCTGGTAACCTCACACGAGCCCCTAGGAGCCTAGAGAGGAATGCTCTCATCCAAAATACTCCCTAAGTGACCATGTGTTAAAATCTTGGTTCTTAACTTTTTGCAGAAGAAACTTTAAGAAATGGGGATTTAAGGTTTTTAAGTCACTGTGTATGGCCTTGGATAGGATTGTGAAACTCTAACCATGATGAGGATCCAGAACACAGTCACTCTAGACAGTCTAAACTGTTGAAGAACACACAGGGAATGTGTGTCTACATTCTACGTTTGGCCTGTAGACCTGTAGACATTTGAGTGTTAAAGGCCTAGACAATGTTTAGCCTTCTATGAATGTATTCATGCATGCGCCCTGAATATTCATCCCCTGGGGGGTGAGACCTTAAAATTAACTACAGTGTGCAAATATATATGTTAAAGGTTCTACCTCAGTCAAGACTCATTTAGGAAGGAGATGTGTGATTAATTCTAAGGCAGGAGTCATCATCTTACTTAAATAGATAGGTCAATTGGATTTTTCAAATTGAATGACAAGGTAATTTTTATACTCCCATCCTAGGTCGCAGACCAGTAGGCAAGATGCCCAAGCAGGGTGCTGAGGTTAGCAGTCAGAAAGCACAGAAATCGCTTAAACCTGAGCTCCGAAAAGTTGCTCATCTCTGCTAATTTAATTAGGGGCGCTTTCTTGGCAGGTGATAGTTTTATCCACAGTCAGCATTATTCAGCACAGTTTCTGAATTCATCGTCTATTTACTGAGTCTTGTTTCTGTAAGTCAGAGAGGAATTCACTAAATTGTGTCTGTTTTTCACACCCTATACCCCAGAGACTATCCAGAGCAATTGGGCTCAAACTCATGAGTTTCATCACCTTAATTCTGCAAATAACACTGGCTAATTAAATTTCAGAATGAGGGCGTAGAAGGCAATCCTCATAACAAATCTTTCCTATCTCTCAGTTATCTCTCTAGCAGAAATATTAGGAGACAATTTGCCAATGTATGCTCCCATAGTCCACAGTCCTTAACTACAAACTGCTTGAAATCACTGAGGCATGAGTAATTGGAGAGAAGCATTTTAATGCTGACATCTTGATTCTGGCAGCCACTCTAATTCCTTCTCAGATTTGAGGCAGCTTGACACTGTGGAGATATTACAAGAACATTCAAATCCTGCCTTCTCCACAACAATATATCAGAAAACGGTCAGGTCTGCTTCATTGCCTCATAAGGCTAACATGTAACTATTGGATGTCTTTACAACAGTACAAAAACTACCTGTCCTAGATCCTAGATTTTGTCTCCAAGCTACTACAAGAGTGACAAAATTCCATTGCCATCAGCAAAATATGGAGTCTCAAGTGATTATGTGTGTTTCTGACTGCCAACCTCTGTCTGCAAGCAGAAAGTTTATAAGACAATGATATTCATCTTTCAGAAAAAAAAAAAAAACAATGATGCTCAGTTTTAAATATCAAGTTAACTGGGTTAAAGTATGAACAAATTTTTGACAAAATATTATTTTTAGTACTTCTATAAAGATATTTCTAGAAGATGCCAACTAGCATTTGACTCTAAAATAAAGTTATGCCCTTACCCATATCAATGAGTATTGCATAGCATGCTAAGTGCCAGGATAGTAAAGGTTGAAGAAAGATAAACAATCACTTTCCTTGTATTGGGATATCTGCTTTCTACTATTGGACACTTGTCCCCTAGTCCTTGCATAGTCAAACTTTCTGAGTCTTATACCAGCACTTGAGTTTCATGCCCTTGGACATAATGTTCCAATATTAGCCTCCCTGGTTCTCAAGCTTTGAATTACTGAATTCTTGCACCAGTTTTCTCCATTCTCAGATTTCAGGTGAGGTACTGTAAGACTTTCAGCCTCTCTTATTGCATGAAGCAACTCCCATAACAAATCTTTGGCTATGTGTATTTTCACATATATTATTGGTTTTATTTCTCTGGAGAACCATGACAAATGCATCTCTCATACATTGTGTCAAAACAGATTGGAACTCTTTTTTATCTCGGGGCTTTCCTACATTTAACATTGTATGCCATTAATACGTTAATTGTATTTACTTCTCTCCTTGATTCACTGCCCAAGGACCAGGATTTCTTGATCCTTCAAAGCCTGTTCTCTATGGTATATTTAAATATTCTGTACTTTGGTTAGTATAATTCACCATAAGAACAATTCAGTGTACTTGGTAGGGTTATTTATTGCACACTATTTTACTCAAAGCTTTGAGTATTTTGATAACTTTGGTATAGCTTATATCTGATGCATTGTCTTGCTGAATGTTTAAAAAATACTTACCTCTACTACATGCTTAATCCATCAGATAAATTATATCCTTTTTTAATATCTGCCTTACTCTCAAAATTTTAGATAATAGGCAAACATAAAAGAAATAGCTATATTATCACTTCCATGTATTGTTCTAATTGAATTAAGCTCTGACTATTTACATTTGAGAATGTTTGTTTAAAATTTTCTCAGTATACATCACGAGACTACATAGATTCACATCTAAGCTGTAGCCTTCCCAAAGGCTTCATATTAGCATTTCGGTGTGATTAGCATTTCGGTGTGATCTGTCCTCACTCATTTCTACTTGAGAGAGGAAAATGAAAATAGAACTTTGGCCAACCAGGCATGTTCATGACCATGACTCTTTAAAGAGTGCATACTGCAATCTTCTAGGCTAATACCCACTTATCAGAGAGTGCATACCATGTGTGTTCTTTTGTGATTGGGTTACCTCACTCAGGATGATATTCTCCAGGTCCATCCATTTCCCCAAGAATTTCATAAATTCATTGTTTTTAATAGCTGAGTAGTACTCTGTTGTGTAGATGTACCACATTTTCTGTATCCACTCCTCTGTTGAGGGACATCTGGGTTGTTTCCAGGTTCTGGCTATTATAAATAAGGCTGCTATGAACATGGTGGAACATGTGTCCTTATTACATGTTGGAGCATCTTCTGGGTATATGCCCAGGAGTGGTATAACTGGGACCTCTAGTAGTACTGTCCAATTTCCAGAGGAACAGCCAAACTGATTTCCAGAGGGGTTGTACCAGCTTGCAATTCCACCAGCAATGAAGGAGTGTTCCTCTTTCTCCACAACCTCGGCAGCATCTGCTGAAACCTGAGTTTTTTATCCTAGCCATTCTGACGGGTGTGAGGTGGATTGGAATACACAAAGTTACAATCCACAAACCACAAGAAACTCAAGAAGAAGGAAGACCAAAGTGTGAATACTTCGTTCCTTCTTAAAAGGGGGAAAAAAATCAAAATACCCATGGAAAGATTTTCAGAGACAAAGTATGGAGCAGAGACTGAAGGAAGGACAATCCAGAGACCACTCCACCAAGGAATCCTTCCCATAATCAGTCATCAAATCCAGACACTATTGTGGATGCCAGCAAGTGCTGGATGACAGGTGCCTGATATAGCTGTCTCCTGAGAGGCTCTGACTAATACAGAAGTAGAGGCTCACAGCCATCCATTGGACTAAATACAGGGTCCCCAATGAAGTAGCTAGAGAAAGGACCCAAGGAGCTGAAGGGTTTGCAGCCCCTTAGCACGAACAACAATATGAACTAACTAGTACCCTCAGAGACCCCAGGGACTAAAACTCCAACCAAAGAGTACACATGGGGGGACTCATGGCTCCAGCAGCATTTGTATAGCAGAGGATGGCCAAGTCGGTCATCAATGGGAGGAGAGGACCTTGGCCTGTGAAGGTTCTATGCCCCAGTGTAGGGAATACCAGGGCCAGGAAGTGGGAGAGAGTGGGGTGGTAAGCAGGGGGAGGGGGGAGGGAACAGAGGATTGTTTTAGTCTTTTGGGTATTTTTATTTTTTTTTCTTATTTTATTTTGTTTTTATTTATTTCTTTTGGAGGGGAACCTGGGAAAGGAGATAGTGTAAATAAAGAAAACATCTAATAAAAAAAAAAAAAAGAGTGCGTATTGCCCCTGTATTCTTCAATACTGGAAAAGGCTCAGTATGCTTCTGAATCAACCGATGGGAACTACAGAAATGAGGTAAGAGCAAAGGTTTATATAAAGAGCTACAAAACACTTAAGAGCTTGTTCGGGAATTTGGGTTGTTTTTAATTCTATGAAGAATGTCCTTGCTGTATTTATAATACTATATTGGGCCTGAGGATTGTCTGGGGAATACAAACTATTTACCAATACTAATTCTTTCTATGTATAAGCATAAGATGCCTTTCTGTATTTCTTGTGTCTCCTTCAGTTCCTTTCATCCATGTTTAATTGCTTTCATTGTGAAGCACTCTGAACTGTTAGGTTAAACTTTTATCTGGTTTTTGGTTAAGATTTTTGTGGTTAGTGCAGCTAGTAGAAATGGAATTTCTTTCTTACAGTCTATTTCAGGTAATTCACTATTGGTGCATAATAACACTACTGAGGGTTTGTTTTATGTTTATGATTTATTGTGCTAAACCAACTTATTGTTAGATTTGCTGGTCTTCTTTTCTTACTGTTTGGGTTGGAGCTCTGGTGGAGGCTTTCTCTACTGTTTGTATAGAGTTTTCTCTACTGTTTGTATAGAGTTTTCTCTACTGTTTGTATAGAGTTTTCTATACTGTTTGTATAGATTTTTTTCTATACTGTTTGTATAGATTTTTTTCTATATTTAGGATCACAATAGACACTGATACCTCTTTTTTCAGTTTGGCTGACCTATATTTCTTTGTCTTTCGCATTATCCCACCTAGGACCCTAGCACCACAGTGAGTATAAATGGTAAATGTGGGCATTTTTATCTTGTTTTATATTTTAGCTCCAAAGCTTTCAACATTTGCTTTCTTGAGCGACGTTAGCTGTTGCCGCTGTAAGCCTCTCCCGGGCTAAGGTAGGTTCATACTCTACACCCACAGTTCCCAGCCTTTGATCAGACAAGACGGGCTTCTGTGTAGCTCTGAGCACATTCCCCACAAATGGAGCCATTCTCAGGTGATGATTTGGTACCCAAGTTTCTTTTTCAGAACATAAGCAGTTACTCTTACCAGGCTTTACTGTGTGGAATTGGGTATGGAATCTGATGGCCCATCCTCTGGGCCACCACAATATCTGACCTACCCTTACTCCATAGTCCACCAGGACCAGCATAGGACCCAGGCACACACTGCTATGGGCTATGTGATGCAGAAAGGGAGCCATGGCAAGACCATTGAAACAAGTCATTGTGATGTTGTCAATAGGACAAAACAGCAACCAATGGATTGGGAAAAGATCTTTATCAATCCTATATCCAATAGAGGGCAAATATCCAATGTATACAAAGAACTCAAAAAGTTAGGCTCCAGAAAACAAATAACCCGATTAAAAACTGAGGTACAGAGCTAAACAAAGAATTCTCAACTGATGAATACAGAATGGTTGTGAAGGACCTAAAGAAATGTTCAACATCCTTAGTTATCAGGGAAATGCAAATCAAAACAACCCTGAGATCCACCTCACACCAGTCAGAATGGCTAAAAACTCAAATCAAAAACTCAGATGACAGTAGATGCTGGCGAGGTTGTGGAGAAAGAGGAGCACTCCTTCATTGCTGGTGGGATTGCAAGCTGGTATAACCACTTTGGAAGTCAGTTTGGCAGTTTGTCAGGAAACTGGACATAGTACTACCTGAGGACCCAGCTATACCACTCCTGGGCATATACCCAGAAGATGTTTCAACATGTAATAAGGACACATGCTCCACTATGTTCATAGCAGCCTTATTTATAATAGCCAGAAGCTGGAAACAACCCAGATGTCCCTCAACAGAGGAGTGGATACAGAAAATGTGGTACATTTGCACAACAGAGTTCTACTCAGTGATTAAAAACAATGAATTTATGAAATTCTTAGGTAAATGGTGGATCTGGAGAATATTATCCTGAGTGAGGTAACCCAATTACAAAAGAACACAGATGGTATGCACTCTCTGATAAGTGGATATTTTCCCAGAAGCTCAGAATACCCAAGATACAATCCACAAACCACAAAAAACTCAAGAAGAAGGAAGACCGAAGTGTGTATACTTCCATCCTCCTTAGAAGGGGGAACAAAATACCCATGGAAGGAGTTGCAGAGAAAAAGTATGGAGCACAGACTAAAGGAAGGACAATCAAGAGACTACCCCACATGGGAATCCTTCCCATATTCAATCACTAAACCCAGACATTATTGTGGATGCCAGCAAGTGCTGGCTGACAGGAGCCTGATACAGCTCTCTCTATGTGCCAGAGGCTCTGCCAGTGCCCGACTAATACAGAAGTAGAGGCTCACAGCTATCCATTGGACTGAGCACAGGGTCCCCAATGAAGGACCTAGAGAAAGGATCCAAGGAGCTGAAGGGTTTGCAGTCCCTTAGGATAAACAACAATATGAAATAACTCTTACCCTTAGAGTTCCCAGGGACCAAACCACCAACCAAAGAGTACACATGGAATTCATGGCTACAGCTGCATATGTAGCAGAGGATGGCCTAGTCTTTTATCAATGGGAGGAGAGGACCTTGGTCCTATGAAGGCTCTATTTGCCCCAATGTAGGAGAATTCTAGGGCCAGGAAGCAGGAGAGGGTGGGTTGGTGAGCAGTGGGAAGGGGGACTGGG
>NW_022196915.1:87568610-87582238 GCF_008632895.1 Mastomys coucha | reverse complement strand
GGGGGGAACAGGGTTTTTTTTTCCTGGAGGGGAAACTGGGAAAGGGGATATCATTTGAAATGTGAATAAAGAAAATATCTAATAAAAAAAAACAAACAAGACATTGTGATGCTGATCAGAATAGAAGTATGATAGACTCTTGAGCCATGTGTTTTGCTTGACATTAGGAAAACTCCAGATGCTTACCTTTGAGAACTAGCCCAGGGACTAGGGCTAATTTAATCAATCTAGAGGTAGGTTTTACCTACCTTGTAGTAAGCTCAAAGATATAAGGCTGTGCTTTCTAGCCTGTCCTGTTGGCTCTTATGCCCCAGGCTATGATCCTGAAAGTTATGGTAGTATTAAAGATAGTCCCTTGAACAAGACCTATCTATGTTAAACCAAATTTAACTGGATCTCACAGTCATGGGAAGAAACAATTCAGTCACAGAGATCCAGGAAGTGAGGTGAGTTAGGTACCTCAGGTTCATTCCAAAAGCAACAATAAAAGAAGCTCAGACTTTCTATTGGGTCACAGATCCCCACCAGAAGCCAGCACAGATATAAAATCTCTAAGGAGACTCTTGTCTAGTTTTGTGACTTTGATTCATTCCTGGTGCTGGTTCTCACTGTGCCAAACTTGACTGTGAACTCATAGGCACATTTCCTCATACTTTTCCATAGTGTATAGATCTCCATCTATGGCAACAGTTAGAACAGGGTTGGTAGAGGTCATCTACTGGTTGCCTGTTAAAGGGATGAGTCTCCAAAGAGGAATTGGGTCATTTCTTTTAGTGAATGGAATGTTAAAATTATTTCCTATTTCAATAAAAATATGGAAATCATTGAGCAACAACTCTCTCAGGAATCATTGGTATATGCAGCATGTCCCAACACAAGAGAGTTGAAGCAGGAAGAAGATCACAATTTCAAGAACTGGATAGAAAGATACTGTTTCAAAGCCAAAACCAAACCAGCCAAACACGCAAAGAGCAACAAAAAGTGAATAGAAGCTGATCTTGAGAATGTGTGTGTATATGTGTGTGTGTGTACATATGTGTGTGTGTACTGAGATAGAAGGCAGAACAGTAGAATACTATATATTCTTTTATTTTTGGTCCATAGTCTTGGATACTTTCCACTAGATTTCTGTCATTTGATGATTTTTGCCTCATTATCAAACAGGGCTGGTGATTCCTCGCTCCTTTTTTGTGCAAACATCAAATCATGCAGCTATTAGAAGTACAATCAAGCTACAAAATGCAAAGATCAGAGACACACATTAATGAAAATCAAATCAAAGGCCTAAGCATTTTTCCTTTTCTGGTTTTCCTGATTCTTCCAAAGCAATGTGTGTGGACAGCCAATTCCAGTATATGGCTGCAGGCATCAGCTGACAGGCCACCAGAAGGAGGAAGCATGTTGATGATACATGTTCAGTGGGTTCATTTAATGGAAAGGGGACTATACTAAATGAGGAAATTGGTACTAAATAGGAAGCAAAATTAAAGGCACTTATAGCATTTCAAGCAAAAGGTAGTCTGTAAAAAATGAAAGTCAGCTCTATTATTTGCTGGCTGCAAACTCAGCTGTGTGCTGAAAGGTAGTGCAGAAGTAACAACAGCTACTGTTTCTTAAGGTAAAACTACTATTTTGGCTATAGGTCCCAAGGTCCTGATCTTCCTGGGAGAAAGATATCAGATAGATTAGGTATTAGGGAATGATATAGTTGTTGATTTAATCCGGTATCTTGCTAGAATTGGGAGACTTGGTAAAATATAAATCACATACCCTTTATTTTTAAAGAAATGTCATCTCGTTGGGCTATTTATCAAAGGAAAAGAATCTGTGACAGATTAAGTTGTTATGTCTTTCTGGAAGTTATTGTGTTATTTCTTGAAACATTGCCAATGGAGTAAAGAACCCATTTTGTTACTAGCCACTTTACCTTGGAAACAACACATCTCAATAAATCAATAAAACATCTAACCAGTGAAAAAAATTTAGAAGATCAGATGGGAACATAGCTGTGATTTGTCAATCTTTATGTTTGATAATAATAATAATAATAATAATAATAATAATAATAATAATAATTACTGGTTTTAAGAATTAAGAATATATTTTTACTTAAAAGAAAATATTGTTTTATGGTATTTATTAAATAAAATTTAATTTTTAAGTAAAATTATTCAGTTTCTAAATGAAATTTTTAGTAACCTCCAGGTTCAATTAAGAGTTGGTACTTGTAATGGTCCTGCTGACTACATTGTACGCTCGAGACAGCAGCTCGGTTCGGCTCACCAGAGGTCTGGAGCCAGCTAGGGATTAAGCCAGAACCGGGAGCCCAGTATTCAGAATGGACTAAAACTTTGATCCGCCCTCCTGCCTGGAGTCCTCGCTTTGATATGCTCGATTCCTGTTCTCACTTATGTGCTAAAAGACATGACTGTTTCGCCTCAAGTATAAATATCCCGTTTCTCTAAGTAAAGATTACACCTTGATAAGCATCCTTTCTTGGTGTGGTCTCTCTCTCTCTTAACCCGCTTATTTCCACAGAAACTCGACTTCCCCAGTTCGTGAATCACCCACGGTATGAAGTGAAACTGCGGGCCGGTTTCCTTCAGGTACTGATAAATTTTCAATTAACTATTGATCTATTTTCCATTCAACATGCAGGTCAATGATTTTAACACCATGCATCATTCTATAAAATGAGCATCCTGTGTGGGTCTTCTCTTGTGCTGGATAACTATTATATATCACATGAAGTGGGCAATGTGGTATCTGAAGTACTCTTATTAAAGTTATCAGTGAATGACATCTGTTATTAGTGGTAGCATCACCATTTAGTATTGTGATAAACAGATTGAAGTATTCAAAGAGCACTACAGTCAAAAGTCATAGTGAGTCATAATGACATGAGGTCCAGACATGGAACTGACTTTGGCAATCAAGCGTGTGAACTATTCAATTAATATTTAAATTAGATACATCATACAAAATTGAATTGCTAGTTTCTACAAAGATAATCAAATTGCTGTTGTGAGAATGAGAATATCTGGGACTGAAGAGATAGTTGTGAGGTGGCTTGTGAGGACTTGAGTTTGGATCCCCACCTATGTAGAAACCCCAACCCCAGACATGAGAAGCCCTCCTTTGAGTTGTTGACCAGGATAGATCAAGAGACTCCCAAATGCACACTCTATAGTTGTTGCCCTTAATGACATCCCAGAAGGAGACAATTGGTCACTTTTGCCAAAGACATTATGTACCTCAGAAACAGGATCTAGAGACTGCTGAACTAAAACTGACTGGAAGGTCCCCTCCCTGAAGACTAGTTTTCATGGTTCCAGAAGGTGCCATGCAAGCTTCCAAAGGAAGAGGGCAAGCAACAGTCCTACCTTGTTATTTTGCCTAGGAACTATATCAATAACCAGCATGTCACAATTCCTTGGCAGTAACCAACAGTTCTATAATGGGACTTAAGGTCCACTTAAGAGGAAAATCATGTCTGGACTGGAAGCCTAGTTAAATCACGGTTATTGGAAAAGGACTCAGTGCTAGTCAAATCATGGCTGTTGCAGGAGAATCTAAAACAACTCTTTTACTAAGTAAGCACCATACCTAAAAACAATCTGTAAACATTTGTCCTTATACCAACAAAGAAGCATAGTCCTCAGCCTTCATCCAAGAGAGTTCTCTTTACTACAAACTGAGACCACTACATAAAAACACAACCAATCAAAGTGTGCCATGTGGATTATGGTTTCTTGAAATAGATCGACAAAATACTTCCACACCTAAGACTCAAGAAGAGTTGGGTAGGAGGGGTTTGAATGATTGTAACAGACAGGGGTGCAATGATTTTGATATGAGATGATGTCTCCTAGTAATAATATCAGAAGCTACACCCATGCCAAACTGGATGAGAAAAAGTCTACAAGGCCTCAACTCTGCACAAAGGACTATAGGTTAATGTAATGAGAAAAGGTGGAGTGAGGGAGGGTCTTCCTCACTGAAGAACACACCAATTGTTTGTCCAATGTCAAATGGTTGCCCCGAGAACACACATACAAGTAACCATATGGACTCAACAGACTATATTTAAAAAATATGTGTGTGCGTATATAAATACATATAGCTACACAATAAGAATGAAAAACGAAGCCATGAATTTGAAGAAGAACAGAGAGGGGTATACAGGAAGATGTAGAAGTACGAAAAGAAAGGGAAAAATGTTGTGATTAAATCACAATCTCAAAAAAATATAGACAAAAAGAAATCAAATACTAAAAATCTGAGAAGTTAATCATAATGCCTTTTTGTAAGGTCAGAATTGTTATGCATCATATGAATATATAAAATTTTCAAATAGTTAAAAAATAAAATAAAAACAACCACAAAGTGAACAAGCAACAGAAAAATGCACTGGATTTAGTGTCATGTTCTTGTCATCCTAGGATAGACAGGAAAATCTCACAGACTTGCTGCCTCCCTTCTGACCCAAGTCCTCTCCTTCTTTTCCTCACATTGACTTTACCAGTAAAAGGCATAATTTGTTTCCTTGTTCCTGAACATAACTCTGTCATCTCATGATGTCTTTACTGGCATACATAACTGTGTTGTTACTCGTGAAGGTGGTGGTGATGATGGTGTGATGGTAGTGGTGGTGACAGTGTTAGTGTGTGTGTTTGTGCCTATGTGTGTGGGTGTAAGTGTGTGTGTGTGTGATTTCTTGTTTACATTGTTTTCCTCTGCTTTAGAGAATGAGAATTTTATAAAACCAGAGACAGTCATCTTAACTCATAAATTTTGACACTTCTGTCATTGACTGGCACATGGTTAGAGCTCAATAAATATTTTATGAAACAATAAGCAAACATAAAAGCAAACAAAATATGCTGAGGCCTGATAAATTTGCTTGTAAGTAAATGAAATATGTTGAGGTCTTAAATTCATTTGTATACTAGTCTGTATACAGAAACTAAAAAGAAACTTCTTTTATTCTTATGCATAGACACATGCACACACAAACTGGCCATTTTTATGTGCAGTATTTATTTTATCTCTTCTGTACTCATGTTCTTTTGTATTTGGAACTTGATTTTAACATGCAAATGAAGATAAGATTACTGTAGGATAAGACCTATTTTGTGCACATATCTGTATGACTTTAAAATCCAATACTAAAAATCTGAGAAGTTAATCAAAATGCCTTTTTGTAAGGTCAGAATTGTTATGCATAGCAGCCCGGGGACAGGTTCTCACAAGACTTTTTCACAAAACTAATCTTACAGTGGTTGGAGAATTCAAGGCTTACCGCCTATTTGTATTTTCCTCTTTAAAATTCTGGATATATTTCTACTGAGAGCATAGCAGCAGAACACAAATTTCCATAAATTGGTCCACGTAAGGGGATTTCTAGACTTTTCTTTTCTCCCTCTTCTCTATTGCTGGGTTTAGAGGGTCAAAAGATTCAGGGTTCAAAACTGTGATCTACTGAGACTATGGATCTGTCACCATGGAAACAAGCAAAATAAATCAGTAAGCAAAGATAAGAGAAAATACATTCCTCCATTGTCCTGCAACAAGCAAGTTATCAATGCAGCAGAACTCTTTCAAAAAAGACAGCAGTCCTATTGTACAGGTGACTAATACCACTTCTTACCTTCCTACTTCCTGACATTTTCTTCTGTTCTAAATATGGAACTATTTAAATGACTGGACATTAATTTCAAGGAAGTCCATACTTTACTTTAAATTGCAATTCTACCTATTACTATCAATTTCTTACTTTAATATACAAATTATTCAAGGCTAGATTAAGTATAATTGGAAGTTAATGATTTCTTTTTGCCGCAGTGGGTTGAAGCATATGAACTAGAAGAAACATTTAATTAGCAAATAGGAGTTGCAGAACTTAGAATACATTTTACATGTGAGGAATCAGTCAAGCAGGCTCAGAAATTTAGTTGCTCAAAGAAAGCATGCTGGCTCACTTGAAGCAAAGGAACTGGATGAGGATTTGGGAATTCTACCTTCTTTCATCATCAGGAAACCTACTTTCTGGTTGATATCTACACAGGGCTGCCCCTCCGGACCTCCCCCCGCCCCCCGTGGCATACAACAGAGTGGTAGTGACTATGAATTTAAGGGTTCTGACATGAGAGTTGCTATAGTTGCTGACACCAGAGCTCTGAGCTATAACAACTATTAGTTGTGGCATCACAGCTTAGATTCAGTTGTCCACAAGGGAAGAGATCATGTATTATTTTTAATAATAAGTGATTCTACCTGCTATTGAGAAGATGCTAAATAAATAAATTAGAGAATGAATCAATGAATAAATGGGTAGATGAATGGAATAAACAGTCTGGATTGAACATTCTATCCACTAAAGCTCACCTTTTGCTTTTGGTGACATCCAGAAATATGCTCTTAAAAGATGTAGATTAACTTTTAATGAGCCCAACTAAAATTAAAGTGGATTTTTAAAGGCATTATTTTTTTAAATCTCCTGAGTCTAGTATCCATTAATATAATAATCCTTTAAGATGACAAAAATCACAGACCAATTATGCAGATATCACTGAACAGGCAGAGAAGAATTTATTCAACATGAATGCAATAAGGAGAGAAATTTAACTCAACTTCACTGACAGAATGACAGAGTAGAAGCTGGTGAGAGCTAATAGGAAAAGGCCACAGGATGTTAGGGAGCTGCCCAGGCAGCGAGGCTGGGCTATTTGCATTTGTAAATTTCTACCCACTGAAGTTGGGCTCCTCTCCTGAGACAGAGAAGTAGAAGTACTGTCTTTAGTGATGATTTCAGTTCAAAAGGGTAATCCCCAGATCCTCCACAAAAAGCATCCTGTACTGTGAGACCGCGAGCAGATTTACATATCAAAGGAGAAGAGAAAGTTTACAGCTGCTTGTTGTGTGAAGCAAAGGCCTTAGGGAAGGGAAAGTTAAAGTCTCTAAATAGAAATGTGGTCAGACTGATAGAATGCTTATGACACCTTGGTCATGGTGGGGACTTCAATTTAATGAGGAAAATGAATCACATATCAAATCCAATGCCAAGTGGTCAGCCCCAAGGGTACACTTAAGTATAGACACATTCCTTAGTATATAATGCACCATAAGAGAAGGTTGTATTTATGTATTTAGGAGTGTGTGTGTGTGTGTGTGTGTGTGTGTGTGTTCATGAAACATGAATTAAAGAAAACGAGGCATAAATTTAAGAGAGAGAAAGTGGGTCCATGAAAGAGGTTGGCAGAAGAAACAGGAAAAGGAAATGATGTAATTATATTATCATTTCAAGAAAAATGTTACTGGGAAACTTTACTCATTTTGATTTAATTTTCATTATGATGGGGCTTCAAGAATGATAGCATTCCTAAGTTAAGCTGCCGTTTCATGATTTTTATTAAGTAAAATCACTTTCCAGTCTTAATTCTACTTTCATTTAATAGTAACACTTTTAGCTTAATTTTTACATTTCTTTTTCAAAGAAAAATCCATTATTATTACTACCTTAAAAATGACTCCTTAAACTTTGGTATACCTCTTTTTAACAGATTTGTATATTTTTCTTTTATGTGTATGAACTTTGCCTTCCTGTATGGACATGTGCTATGTAAGGGCCTAATATATATTGCGACCTTTGGTATTGGAGTTACAGACAGTTGTGTGCCTCCATGTAGATTCTTAGAGCATAATCCAAGTCCTCTGCAGCAGCAATAATTTCTCTTAATTGCAGAGCCATCTCCTAAGTTTTGCCTTTTAAAAGCTTTCAAATGAGGACCAGGAGCAAAAGTCACACGGAAAATCCCAAGAGGGCTTGTAGCAAAGTTTCATTCACGAGTTTAAGCAATTATTTCTGTATTAATTAAACAACTCTTTTGAAAAAAAATGTGAACATCTAAAGCAATGTGCCTTGGGAAGTGTAAATAAAGGTTCTGATGTGTCTTAGGTCTTCCAATTGGGCAAGGGTCTGGAAATTTCCTTAGGATCTACCTGGTAAGTACAAAACAATGATCTTGACCACTTTCCAAGCAAAGAGATCACTTCCTCTTAGGAAGGCTTTGTGGAGAAGATGGTATTGAAGTAAAACTTCAATAATCAGGAGGGATACTGAAAAAGATAAATCATATTTTAGTAGATGGCGTATGAGATACAGAAAGTACAGAGAACTAAAGTAACAAAAATAATTGCTGCTTACTCAAAAGACTGTGTTTAAACTTCAGTTATGCTTCTTTAAGTATTAAAAGTTGGACTACTAGGTTTCATCTCTAGAGGCAACTTCTGCTCACCAACCAAGCATAAACAATTTTAGGAATATATCAAAGTCTTGATTTCATCCCAGAGGACTCCATTGAGTTGTATCAAATAGTACTTGAATTTCTGTTTCTTCTGCAGGGTACATGACTCTTGAATATTGGCATTTCACTGATTTCTTCTGCTACACTCTTCCCTTTCAGGGTCTTGCTCATCTGATTTGGGTCTCTAATAAAGTATGGAGGTGTCTGGAGGCAAGGGCTGAATTAATGACACAAAGCATCATTTTACATATGCAAAGGAACTGGGTTAAAAAAAAAACACTTTATGATTTAAATCTTGCAATTGGGAAGTTACAGCTCAAAATCTTCTCTGCTCCTAAATGAGGAATTCTTCTACATTGTCATGGAATTGGTATAGGTCAATGGTGCAGGTAATGTCTGACCTTTATTTACTTAACTTTGAGATAAGATAATTATGTCTCCCTCTCCTTTCCCCTTTAATTCTTCCCTTATACCTCTCCACACTCTCCTTCAACTTCATAGCTTCTTTTTTAATTGTTATTGCATGCATATGTGTGTGTGTGTATAAATATAACCTGTTCTGTCTATATAGTGTTACTTACGTACATGTTTTCAGAGCTGACTACTTGGAACTAGGCAGTTAGTTTGATCTTACCTAGAGAAGACCACTTCTTGTTCCCCATATTTCCTCAATACTAAAGTTCCTTGTGTAAGACTGAAGTCTCGCAATCTTTCCCTTGTCCACTTTTGCATGTCCATTGATGTCATCCTGTACTTATCTACTAAATCATATGATATAAAGTATATCTAAAGATCAGACTAGAGTCTGATGAGAAAGTAACAAATGTAATTAATAATGAAAGGATCAGAATATTCTTAGTGAGGCTTCTAAAAGATGCAATTTGGGATGAGCAAGCTAGGGTGAGAGCTCAGTGCTTGCTGGACAAACATGGAGGCCTGATTCAGATCTCTAACACCCAAATAAAACCTGAGCATTCTGACATGCACCTGTAATCCCAGAACTTTAGAGAAGGAACAGGCAGATTTCAGGGATTTTCAGAGGAGCCAGCCTTGCTGAAAATGGAGCTCTACACTGAGTGAGAGACCTTATCTCAAAAATTAAGATGAAAAGTGATAGAAGAAGAGAGCCAAAATCGACCTGTGGCCTACATACACACACAAGCACACACACACACACACACACACACACACACACACACAAGCACACACATGCATATGTGTGCAACTTGTGTGCATCACATACATGAATATAGCACACAGAAGTATATATTATCATGTATAGAGCAATGCGATTTTGTTATGATAGAAATGTACTTGTATATATTAAGTATATTACCCACCATGACTGGGTAATATACTTAGTAAAAACATCATATATGCAGTGTACCATTGAATAAAATGTAACTGTGTATAGCACAGCGGGATAACCATTGCTGTCTGTGAAATTTGTGTTGCTATCATTAGTAGAAAAGAATGGGAGTATCAGAAGAATAATCTCATTCATTTATTTGTTCTCTTAATCAGCCACTAAAATGAGGATTTAGAGATCTACATTGATTATTACATTTCTCTGAGATAAGTCAGTGAGTATGACTATTACAGTAGAAATTACCTAGAATTTTTTTCTTATTAAAATATCTATAAATGGAAACTGTTTGCAGAGAATATTGATTGAAATTATTAGAAATGCAAAAATTCCAGGAGACTAGCCTTTTAAAGTACATATATCATCTCTGAGGTTATTATCCTTTTTAGTAAGTGAGTACATAGAGACAAAGATTGAATCCCCAAAGTTCACAGAAAGTATTTAGGAAGCCAGAAAAGCTTTCTTGTCGCAATTTCTACAGGAAGGATTTATGAAGCCAAAGCATTTTTTTTTTTTTTTGCAATTTCTGTTTCAAACACTTCAGAAGAGCAGACAAGAGCACTTGTATTTCTCAATCATTTAAAAATCATGTAGAGAACCCAGATCCACATGGTTCACGGCCCCAAGTAATTAACATTACATACTCCTGTTTGCCCCTATTTGTTAAACAGATTTTAATTGCTGCTCGATTTTTCACCTTAAATGTCAGACCTTGTAAATCTAGAGACATTCTTTACTTTCATACTACAAATTTGAAGTGAAAATCATCACCACGTTTCGAACTATGGTTCTTACTTCACGTGACACTCATTTTTGAAAAATATCTACTATAATCAGAGCCCTATCTTCTTCTATTCTGCCTTTGAGCAAGGGGCTGAAATAAGACTTATTATTTGTTTTCAACATCAATATTATTAAAAGATGAAGGGTTTGCTTTTGACCTCTCCAAGATTGCACTGAATACTTCTCGAGAACTTTTAAAATGAAAATTTCAAAATGAGATAACTGAATCCTCACACACTTGCTGGCAATACAAAATTGTGCAAACTAAACAATACTATGCAAACTTTTTAAAATTTTAAAGATAGAATTGCCATATGGTCTCACACCTCATTTCTGGATGCAGATCTACGAGGAATGAAGTCATGATCTCGAGAAGACCTTTGCACCAGCATGTTCCCTGAAGCACTGTTCACAAAAAGAAAAAAAGGGGGGGGGAAGAAAAACAAAAAAGAAAAAATTAAGAAATTAAGAAAAAGAGACTACCTAAATTTCCAAAAGAGGTAAATGAATAAAGAAACTGTGTCATGAATGAACAATGAAGCACTTGGCTGTCTTATAAAGGAAGTCAGTTTAGCAGTAGGAGATGCTGCAGAATGAAATGGAGAACCTTTTACTAAGCACAGTAAGCCAGTCAGAGAAGGATAGAGAGTTCCAGGGTCTATTTACACTAACCCCAAAAGTTCATTAAGTCCACATAGCATGCCAGAGTCCACCGGCTTGGGGAAGAGAGAAATTGGGGCTTATTATTGATCAGTAGCCACACTGGATTTGTGTATACACTCATAAGTTTTACAGACTGAAACTTTCTTAAGGGAAAAAATAATTTTTATTACAATGAAGCAAAAATGTGATACACTTAACAAAACACTCCTGCCTGTAAGGTTCAGGTAAGATGGCAGAGTTGTGGGTGGTACAGAAAGATGCTTAAGAGCCAGAGGATCAAGGACTTTCCTATGAGATTGTGTCTCCTAGGAATGAAAGAGATTGTACCCATGAAGTCTCACAAACATGACTGGCCAAAACTGAGCTGAACAAGGACAATTCTAACAGACATGTCAAAGTAGATGGGGGAGGAAGGAGACCTCAACCTTACACAAAGAACTACAGGCAACCACGACATGCTGAGAGTAAGAGAAATAGTCTTCTCCAGGGATGAGCATGACAATTGGTTGATAAATATCAAGTAGTCATTCCTAAAAACATACATATAAGTAACAATTTACAAACTGAGCAGGTTATAGTAGGGAGTGCAAATATGTATGCAATAATAATAAAAGAACACATGAATCTGAAAGAGAGCAAGGAGGGGATAGAGGACGGCTTGGAAGGAGAAAAGGGAAGAGAGATGATGTAATTGTATTGTTTTAGTTTATTTGATTTTATTTTTCAAGTTTACTATTTTTTAAACTTTTTACTGTCTCTTAGAGAAATTTACATCATGCACTTCAATCCCACTCATCTCCCATCCCCTCACATCTGCCCTCTGCTTTTACACCCTCCCCAAAAGAGAAAACAAGACAAAACAACAACAAAAAGAAAGCAAGTGACAAAAAATAACATCTTGTCCTGGAAGCTTCAGTGTGCCACAGTGTGTCCCACACAACTTTACTTACAAATTTTCATTGCAATTAGTCATTGGTCTGGTTCAAGGCCTCTGGCTTCTACTACACCATCAATACTGGATCCTCACCAGGAATTCTCTAGTATATCCTGTTGAGCTATGTCATGGAGATCCTTCAGCTTTGAATCAGGACCAGTGACTTTCCATCCTCCAACAGTTCATAGATTGGGTAGATGTTAGGGGTGAATCAACTAACTCATAACCCTGGATCTGGGCCTGAGTAGAAGCTGGGTTGTTCAGCCTGCCAGCTCTCCACACATTCGCCAGGATGAGATCTCCAGCACTGCCCTGGCTACCTCACCTAATGCTGCAACCAGCAAAGGGCAGGGCCAACTCTCTTGCTTTTGTGCCTTTGGGGGCAGCTGGCGCATGTCTCTGCCACCTGGGTCAGCTCTACACTGCTGCCCAGGCAAGCTTCAAGGGCTGCTCTTAGGAGTGCTGCAGCTGGTGAAGGGTGAGACCAGTTCTCCCAACTGCTGCAGCCAGTGAAAGGCCAAGTCAGCTCTGCATAGCCTTTGGACATCAATATGGTCCTAGGTGCATCCCAGCCCAGGGATGTGCACATGTCCTTTGGTGGTGATACGGGCCAAGGACATTGATACAGACCTTTGCTGCTATATGGCCCAGACATGACCTTCAGTGGCAGCATGGTCTGGGACTTCACCATAGCCTCAGGTGGCAGGGCAGGCTATTCACATCAGGCTGTTCTTTTCCAAACTGAAGTCTCCAGCGTCACCTTTTCTCATAGTGTTCAAACTATTCTACTATTCTTTGTCTCCCATCTCTCTACCTCATATTTGCTCATTATAGTGGCTTTCGCTTCAGGTGGGTCATAGGGTGGGAGGGGCCTCTGGGTGTCTTCAAATGTTGTCCAACCCAAAGATTCCAACGGAAGTTGATCCTTGGCCAAAGTTAAACACAGCAGAGTAGAACTGTAATTCAATATAGAGTCGTCCAGTTTCATGGTTGAACCACTAGCACAGCCAACTACAGAGATGAACAGATAGGCCAATGATGAGAAGCAAACACAGCAGGACATGTCAGTAAGCTCTCTTCCTGACATGTATCCTTCTCTTCCTCCTGGGCTAGATGCAGCTCAGGGACTTCGACTGAGTCACACAGTAGTGAGTTTTCTCAATGGAAAACTTCATAGGTCCACTGGCACTTGGGCATTTGTTAATGGCTCTATTGATGGACAGTGTATTTGACCTAGAAGCAAGAAGAGCAACTGCCTTCCTATCTCCAGTTTTACCTCACTTCACAGTGCACAAAACAATCAGCTTCTCTCCATCTTCCATTCCTCCATCACCTATTTGCTTGCTTCTTTTTCTCCCATCCCTCTACCACTTACTTACTTACTTCCAGGTCTGGGGTGGTGAGAACCCGGGTGCCAGCCATGATGTCATCCTGGCTCTTACCTGATGTAATTATATCATAATCACAAAAATAAAAGAAAAACAAAGAAAAAATGTTTAAGGTAAGAGAGAACACTCCTTGTGTAAAGTTTTCTTTTTTCTTTTTTTTTTTACTACAGATTATATTTTTTTTTTCA
>NW_022196915.1:87524719-87567781 GCF_008632895.1 Mastomys coucha | reverse complement strand
TAATCTCCGGGTTCTCAATTAGCTGGGGCAGGATATTTATCTCAGGGCTCTCATGGTTCCCAACAATAAATTTTAATGTAATCTCAGAAGTAGTGGACACCAGCTCTCTAATATGTATGGGGAACTGATATGGTCAAGTAAACACAGATATTATAATTACTACAGAGGGAAAGTACCACACTTATAATTGTCTCAGGGGGGAAATCAATGGACCACTGGGGTGGGGGTTATTTTTCTTTAACTGTAACAAAATATGGAAGCAATACACTTCAGAAGTTGAAGTCTTTATTTCAGCTCAGATTTTGCTGATTACAGCTCCTGCCCAATTGGACCATTGCTTCTGAAGCTGTAGTGAGACAGAGTAACACTGTGGAAATTGCTCTCCTACAGCAGGCAAGAAGCCAAGAGAAGGGGGTTAGACTCTCAGGATCTCCCTCAAGGGAACAGCTACAGTAACCTAATTTCCTTCCAGTGCTGTCTATCTCTAAAATTTTCATATCCTCCCAAGTAGTGCTCCAAGCCATAAGCCATGCCTTGAAACCATGGGCTTTGGAGAGACATTTCTCCAAACTTAGCAATGATAGAAGGAAGGGGATATCTACTGACAGTATGATAAGATGATGACTCTTCGTGGGACATGTTGAGGTTGAATAAGAAGGAGCTAACAAGGTGACAAGGCAGGACTACAGCACAAGGACGTTTTGACTCTTCAGGCAGACGAGAAGCTCAGTATGCTGTATGTATTCCTATGGCCAAACCAGAGTCCAGGTTCAATGGAACAGGAAGAGCAGAAAATGGCACCTTCCCATTCTGGGTAGGCAGAGGCCAGATGATACAGAAGTTCAAAACACCTGACGAGTTATTTGTTTTCTTTTCTTTCTTTCTTTTTTTAAAAGAAATCTTTTAATTGGACAAAAATTAAAGGACCTACAAGAATACAATGGATTATGACTAAATTCCTATTGATAGTGGTCACCATTTTGCTGACATTAGCTGACTCACTGAAGCCAAAGCCCAAGCAGCACAGTATCTCATTGTGAGGCTCTGAGAATGTGGGAGGCCAGCTTTTCACTCAGGACCTCTTCATAGCCTTGTTTTGGCCTTGTCCTTAATGTTTCCATTCTTTCAGTGTCCTGACAACAGGTTCCACAAGTACGAAAATGACCTTCATGCTGAGAGAGAATGCAGCAATCACTCCAGGCCATATGTGTTCTCTCCACATCTCTACCTCACAACACAGCCTTTTGTTTTCTGCACAAAACTTACAAAAATATAGTTATATTTTGTTGGGTTTTTTTTGTTTTGGTTTATGTTCCTTATTTTAAAACAAGAATTCACATCAGAGAACATCTTAGTCTGGCTCATTTAGTCCTTCATAAGCTATTACACACACACACACACACACACACACACACAGAGGCAAGTACCACACACACACATACACATACACACACACACACACACACATACACAGGCAAACACCACACATACACACATACATATACACATACACACACAAACACAGGCAAACATCACACATACACACACACATATACAGGCAAACACCACACACACACACACACAGGCACACACACACACATACACAGGCAAACAGCACACACACACACACACATACACACATACACACACACACATACACAGGCAAACACCACACATACACACACACACACATACACAGGCAAACACCACACATACACACACACACACACACACACACACACACACACACACACACACACACTTCAGAGTTAGATGCTCTACAACACTTTGTTCTACTCTCTGTTCTCCATTCTTTCTATTCTCTACTAGATATAGAAAGGTAAATCATATTCCTCTTATACAATTTTTATGAAAACTGGTGTTATATATAATTTATACTTAGTTTTTTCTTTTTTAAAATTGGATATTTTATTTATTTACATTTCAAATGTTATAACCTTTCCTGATCCCCCCCTCACCAAAAGCCCCAATTCCATCCCCCCTCCTCCTGCTTCTATGAGGGTTGCCCCACCCACCTACCTGCTCCTGTCTCCCTGCCTTTGCCTTCCCCTACACTGGGGCATCGAGCCTTCACAGGACCAAGGACCTCTTCTCCCATTGCTGCGCAACAAGGCCATCCTCTGCTACACGTGCAGCTGGAACCATAGGTCTCTCCATGTGTACTCTTTGGTTGGTGGTTTAGACCCTGGGAGCTCTGGTTGGTTGATATTATTGTTCTTCCTGTGGGGTTGCAATCCCCTTCAGCTCCTTCAGTCCTTTCTCTGAGTCCTCCATTGGGGACCCTGTTATCAGTTCAATGGTTGGCTGTGAGCATCTGCCTCTGTATATCTCAGGCTCTGGCAGAGCCTCTCAGGAGACAGCCACAATGGTGTCTGCATTTGGTGACTGTATATGGGATGGATCCTCAAATGGGACATTCTCTGGAAGGCCTTTCCTTCAGTCTCCCCTTAACACTTTGTCTCTGTATATGCTCCCGTGAGTATTTTGTTCTCCTTCTAAGAAGGACCAAAGCTCCCACACTTTGGTCTTCCTTCTTCATGAGCTTCATGTGGTCTGTGAATTGTGTCTTGAGTATTCTGAGCTTTTGGACTAATATCCACTTTTCAGTGAGTGTATACCATGTGTGTTCTTTTGTGACTGTGTTACCTCACTCAGGATGATATTTTCTAGTTCCATCCATATGCCTGTGAATTTCATGAATTCATTGTTTTTCATAGCTGAGTAGTACTCCATTGTGTAATTTGTTTTCTAATACACAACATAGTACATTAGGAAATATTAACAAGAGAGTTGCATCATTCAATGTATTTCTTTTTCAAAATGATACCTTTAGTGAATTTTTTTATCATGCATATAATTCTCTGCATGTTGACCAGTTATGGGTTTCTGTGTTAATCATCATCTACTGCAAGAAGAAGCTTCTCTGATGAGGGTTGAGAGATGCACTAATCTATTCTTAATCTAATCATGTTAATACTCAAAGCTATTACATTATTATAGGGTAAGAAGCCGTCTAGGAAAGGCTGAAGATGCAAGTGAATTTTCGGGAGATGGCTCAGCATTTTGGATGGCTGCAGTGGGTGAGCTCTAAGATGCAAGGGCCTTCAGAGACTTAATCCCAGGATTGCTTCATGCTGTTATGTCTTTCCTGTCACTATTACATAGCTTAATGATTCCTGGGCATTAGTCCACCCTATTGGGTAGATTTTCTGCATGCAAACCAATAAGAAGATGTACTCTCAAGTAGCAATGTTATATAGACAAATTAATGATTTCATAATTCCTGATGACTTTATAGAATTTCTAAATTTTAACAAGTAATCTCAAGCCCTCTGTAGAATAAAAGCTGCAAACAGAGCTGTGTCAACCTTCAAGCGTTGTGGTCTAATTGCATAAGGAAAAGTAAGGAGACTTGAAACAAATTGCAATCAAGGAAAACACTTTCTAGGTTAGGTGTGAGTCTATTATCTGGTAACTAAAGGTCATAAACTGAGAATGAACAATTTATTTTAGGTGTAAGGACAAATACTGACTACTTTATCTTACAGTGACTTTAAAGTCCCTCATTAATGTTATATGCTGTGATGTTGTATGTGCATATGTTGCACATATTGGTTGATTGTTATTAATAATTATGAAGGTGATCATAAAACTGTGTAACATTTGGCCCATCAACTTAAATTATGGTCTTTAGCTAATGAAGAATAGGGGCTGGCTCATTAGTTCTTAATACAATAGAGGACCCCCTTTCAAGTGTGTTCATCGTGCTTTGGCTCCTGTGCCCATCATCTAATTAGCACAACATGGAGGCTAAATTGACAAGTGGGTAGCTGTCAGCTGATGATGTCTGCAAGATTAATTGGAAAAGATAAGCCCTCTCAAGACCTGTCAACACAAAGGTCACTGCTTCTCCAATACTGGCTGCACTTTTAAAGAATACTGACATTCTTTTGAGAGGCTCAGGTTAACACAAACAGAATCTACTGAAGACACAATCTGAACATTGATAACTTGGGGATATGAGAGGTGTTCAAAATGTGTATCCTAGGTTGATAAGGAAGGGGTTAAATGGGTAAAGTTAGCTCCCAGACCCTCTGTTCTGAGGGATAGGTTTGGTTCAAGGACTTTAGGTTGATAGTGTTTTGTTTTGTTTTGTTTTATTAGCTCTGTTGCTTTCCAAGTAGGGAGAGGACTCTTACACCAGCTGGAACTACCAATCCACCGAGACAGAAAACTATTCCTGGGATGTGTCTCACAATTCCAACTCTTAAAAACCTTCCAGAGAATACAATGTACAATAATGTTGTAAAATGGTCATTTTCAGAAAAGTGTTAGCTACTGTAAACACTTACCATTTAATAATAGCATTGTCAATCACTACTTAGTTTGAGTTGGTGAATAGAAACAGAACTAACCTGATCAAGTAATCAGATTTGTGTTCTCTGAATTTCTTCTACTTACTGAAGATGAAATTTTGCTATTTTCAATGCTTTCAAAAATTAGTGAATAGCATGCAATAAATATCTACACCCAATGTAAATGTTCTTCCAAATAATGTTTTATAAAATGACTATTTTTATCATAATCCCTAAAAATGGCCTATTTAGATTTATAGAGTAATCTCTTGCTTCTGATTGGCAACATTAAATCCAAAGTAAAAGAGTCACTTGGTATGTTCTATCTGCAGGATGAAACTGCTATTTAGACAAGAAAACAGATGTTCTATACGCACCTACCATATTGGCTAAGATCTCATACACTGTGTGGCTTGATAGACTCCATATTGTTTCTCCCTCCAGACTTTCTGCCTGTCCTTGTTGTGTACACTGGAATCATCAGCTTATTCTCAGGCCCACACATTGCTGGCATTCTTTCCTTGTTATTCTCACATTTGCATCTGGATTTCTCTTTTGGATACATAATTCTCCTCCACCACAAATTTTACTCTCAGCTCTCTAAGTTCCCACACAGAGTTGAACTCTTCCTTTTGGGATAAGGTTTGACAATCTGTGCCCTTGTTCATAGCATGTGACAAATCCCATTCTGCTGGATTTCCAAGTTCTCTCTTTGTGTTCATTAGTACTTCCTTAGATTAAACTTGAGACAGAAATTACAAATATCGATCCTGAATATTTGACATAGTTATGTTACTAGCAAACTGTTAAAATGCCCCATTCACTTGGACAAGGCAGCTAAGGGTGAGATGCCTCCCAGGATGAAGACAAACAAGACCTGTGAGGAGATTAAGGACACTTTCAGTGAAGTAAAAGTAGAAGGCTCACTTTGGAGGACCAAGGAGGGCAAACTGGGAGAAAAAGGAGCTGGTTGCTCTGAGCAAACTTTGAACTTAGAGTAGTTATTATTGAAGACTAACGTGACACACAAGCTTGACAGTGTGATAACTGTGTCCAGCCTAGAGTGGCATGAGCCTTTGGTCACAAAACTTTGACCAAGGTGATTTGTTTTATTTCTTTCTGGGCTAGCTGCTCAGACTGGGATGTGTGTGTTAGGAAGAAATAACCACCCACATGCTGCTGTCCATGATTTCTCTTAAACTGTAGCAGTCATTTGAAAGACTTCTTGGGTCTTTCTCTTAATTAGTGAGAGGCCAGAGCTAGAGACTGCCTCCTATATATACTTTCCTAACTTAGCCCAGTAGTTATCTGAATTTGAACACTGAGGAGTTGACTATCAAAGAGTTAAGTCTTTTTCTGGCCACAGCATTGTAAGAGTAAGGGATTAGAGGGCACACTTTGGTTTTAGGTGTTTAGAAAAAGATGTGTTTTAAAGCTTTTCTTTTCTGTGAAAGCCATTATTTTACCTACTAATTACCAACAAATTCTAAACTAGCTATTTTTGTCCTTCAAGCTACAATTTAAATACCTTTATTTCAAGCTGCTAATTATCCCACCAGGAGCACATTGTTGATAGTGTAATCTAGAATGTGAAAAGTGTGACTTATGTTTGTGGTACAAACAATGCAGGCTCATGCTCTCTTTCTAAGTATATTGGTTTTCAGATCCTTAACCTCTAAGTACAGAATCATATCTTTCTACCCTTGTTGTCTGAATAAGAATGACCTCCATAGGCTCATGTATTTGAATGCTTAGTCATCAGGGCATGGCATTACTTAAGAAGGATTAGGAAGTGTGGCCTTATTGGAGTAGGTGACATCATATTGGAAGAAGGGTATCAGTGGGTGGGGTGTAGACTATGAGGTTTCAAAAGCCCAAGCAGGCCCAGTGTCTCACTCTCTTCCTGTTGCAGCAGATGCAGATGTAGAATTTCAGCATTTTCTCTAGTACCATGTCTGCTTGCATGTTATCATGCTCCTTGCCATGATGACAGTGGACTAAACCTCTGAAACTGTACATAAGCCCCAATTAAATGCTCTCCTTTCTAAGAATTGAGATGGTCATGGTCTCTTTTCATAGCAATAGAAAAATGACTAAGACACTACACATTCATAGTCATGCTTTTAGAATCAATTTTGTTCTCTTGAGCATGGCCTTCCAGCTTTATTTTCAGTCACTTAGAAGCCTCAGGCACATACACTAGCAATCTGACACCATACCCTGCATAAACACTCATGAAATTGCAATTCTAATTCTTAGATTCTAATATTGGTACTATAAATCTGTTTTGACTACCACCATTTAGATATGCTACCTTAATAAGATAAGAAACAAATGGTCTTAGAATGCCAAAATCATACTCAAATCTTCCTATCATTTGTCACATTCATTTTCTATCTATTCTCAATTTTCCTCCATAGTAACCACTGTGATCATCATCAATTATGAACCCTATATTACGATCATTGGGCCTTGTTTCCCTTTGCTTGAAACTCATCAGGACCTTTCTATTGTATGCGAAAATCTACCCTTCTACATTCTGTTACCCTGTGCTTATTCTCAAAAACTAATGGCTTTGCATCTTGGTGAGCATGAAGCCACAAAGCACAACCAGGAGATGAAAGAATGGGGAAAGATTTACTGTCTGAAGCAAATAAAATCATCACTGGAGCCATTTTCTACAAATGGTCTCCTTAAGCATAGAGAGGAAATAATGGGCACAAAGGAAGGAATTGATGGACATTCATAAGGAAAATATGCAAAGGAACAGGAACACATCTCTGAGTATGTTCAGTTTCACGGTAAAGACTATAAAGGTAATAAACTGAGCATGCTCTGTTCAGTATTTGACAAGTCATGTTTATTCTAGATTGTTTGACAGAATGAGGCAGAATGACTTGTTGACCAAGACTTGTCCCCCTCAGTTTTCTCCATGAAATTTTAACTTCAACAAAGCTAAACAGCTCTGAAGAGAAGACTTCTAAAAGACAGTAGTGTTTCCCTCCTTAAATGCTTTAACTTCTTCCCTGGGTGCCTGACTTTCTTAATAGCTAAAGCTACCAACATGCATTATGGGGCTCAGGACAATCTGCTTGCCTTACTAGCTTCAATTTAAGACCTCTCAACTTGAGTACTTTGTCTCTGAAACTGCCCAACTGCTACTGCCAGACTTGATTCCAAAACATTCTCTTCCTGATCATCCCTTACTTCACCCTCTAAGGATTTCTTCTAATGTCTTCAGGTTTGTCCAGAACCAAAGGGCTTTTTCAAAAGAAAGTCTTTTAGTATTAAATTCAGGACAGCTGTGGGGAGCTAGGAATTCTGATCAGGTTGTCTACTCTACAGCTGCAAATTTTAGGTTTTCTTTTTAATGCCCACCTAATTTATAGTTATGCCTTTACCCATGTGGTTTTCCTCATTCCTGTTAGACTAAAATTCTGTAAAGGAAGAAGTAGTAAGTAGCTATATTTCCCCAATCTTCTTGTCACCCCAGCTTCACTCTGTACTCAGCACAAAACACCTGCTAAGCAATTACTGCTTTTGAAAGAACTGCATGCGTCACTAGTTATATGCCTCTGTCACAATGGCATGTGGGGAATACAGGTATGCAAGCCCAAAACAGTTGGCTTCCCTTTGTCTCACCTTATAAAACAGATGCAATTTTATAAGAGTGTTTTGAAAATAACATTTGCCTTTTCCTGTGTTCCTTAGACTTGTTTATGCTTTTCAGTTGTCAGGAGCTCATGAATTCTACTTTTAAAAAGGATTTGTTTTTACTTAAGTATATATGGGAGGGATGTACATGTGAATACAGATGCTTAAAGACTGTAGAGGTGTTGGATGCACTATAGCCAGAGTTTAAGGGAATTGTGAACCACCTAATGTTCTTGCTAGAAATTGAGTTCGCATCCTCTGGAAGAACAGTACACACTGTTAATCTAGTCATGAAATCATCTCTCCAAACCCCTTTACAAAGGACTATCTTTCCAGAAGAGAACTATGGTATATATTCACTTATATGTGGATATTAAGTGTGAAGTTAATGATTAACAACTACAACCCATAGAACCACAGAGGGTAGGTAGAGAGTATTGAACTAGAAAGAACAGACAGATCTCATTAGGAAAGGAAAATAGAATAGATAGATATGGATGGATGAGGGGGCAACTGGAATAGAAGTATCAGGTGGGAGGGGAGAATAGGAGTTGTCAGAGGGAATAAAGAAAGAGACAGATAAAATTAAGGGGCATTTGAGGGGTGGTATGGAAACCTAAAACTGTAGAAGCCTCCTAAAATATATCCATATAAGATGATGATTTAAATAAAATCACCAACTAATGGGAGAGACAGCATCCAAATTGGCTATTATTTGTCATCAAACTAAGCTTTCAGTGGTAGGATTGGGTTGCATCTAATTGAGTAATAGACCAAAGGGATCCCCTTGAGAATCCCCAAACAGCCCAGGCTGTTTTCAAGACTATATGTTGCTTTCTACAATCTGACATCGAGGTCACAATGCTAGAGACAACATCTATGCAGTCATTAAAGATGTAGATGTTGAACTTATACATGCATAGATACTTTACCTGTAATATATTCCAACATCATTAGTACATGAACATAGTCTAGTAACTCTCAAAAGAGAAACATAAATAACAACCCAACCACAAACCCTTCATCTACAATGGTGTACTACCTACAAGATATTGTAGATCAATCATGCCACAAACCTTATGGGAGTAACCAATCAATATCTGATTTGACTTAAGGACCACTCCATGAGATGGAACCCATACAGACACTGCTCAGGTAACCAAGAACCTGAGAATAGATAACACAGGACTTAGGGTAAAACCAAAACTAGTAGTCTAAAAAAGAAAAAAGAGTAGTGATAAAATGACTCCTAATAATATTCTGCTATTCTCATAGATCAGTGCCCTTTTCAACCATCATCAGGGAACCTTCCTCCTTCAGTAGATGGGAACAAATATAGAGACCCACATCCAGTCATTGGGCAGAGAATGAAACAGTTTGAAACACTCAGCCCTAAACAGTATGTCTCCATCAAATCCCTCCTCCAGGGACCAAGGAACTTTGGATGCAGAAAAAGTATAAGAACTAACCAGTACCCCCAGAGCTCCCAAGGACTAAACCACCAACCAAAGAGGACACATGGAGGGACTCATGGCTCGAGCCACATATGTAGCAGGGGATAGCCTTGTTGGACATCAATGGGAGGAGAGACAATGGCCTTGGTATGGTGAAGGCTCCATGCCCCAGTGTAGAGGAATGCCAGGACCAGGAAGCAGGAGTGGGTGGGTTGGTGAGCAAGGGGAGGGAGGATAGAATAGGGGTTTTTTGGAGGGAAAATGAGGAAAGGGGATAACATTTGAAGTGTAAATAAAGAAAATATCTAATAAAAAATTAAAAAGAAAAAGTATAAGAGCCAGAAAAGATGAAACACACACACACACTAAATCATCATAATCAATGCACATATGAGCTCATAGAGACTTTGGCAGCATGCACAGGGCATGCATGAGTATATACCAAATCCTTTGCATATATATTATGACTTCCAGCTTAGTATTTTCATGGGATTCCTGAGTGTGAAAATGAATAGGTCTTTGATTCTTGTGCCTTCTCTAGGGCTTTTGTTGTTGTTATTGGTTTTTCCTGTCCAATTTAAATGTGATAGTTTTTGTTTTATCTTATTATAACTTATTTTGTTATATTTTTTAAAATGAATGAATGAATTATTTAATTAATTAATGAAAATATAGCCACTAGGGTAAAGGTTAATAATTGAGCTGTCATGTATACCTGCTGGGAGACAGAAAATATTTTTTCTCCAGTAGAGTGACATAGCTAGACTTCATGTTGAGTAGTTGATCACCATATCACCATTTTTCTTGTGCTTTGTCCAGTAGAGTGACATAGATAGATTTCATGTTGAGTAGTTGATCACCATATCACCATTTTTCCTGTGCTTTGATTTGGTTACAGTTTAGTGGGTTTTTTGTCTGTCTGTTTGTTTGTTGTTTTGAGGGGGTTGTTTTATTTTGTTTTCTTGGTTTGGTGTTAGTTTGTTGTTGTATTAGATTTTTGTTTGGTTTTGAGAGAGAACTTAAAGTTGAGAGTGTAGGGAGGAGGAGAGGATCTGAAAGGACACAGGGGGAAGAATATGATCAAAATATATTTACATTTTTAAATTGTCTTATATAATAAAAATATAATGAAATAAAAAGATTAGGAAGTATCATCTTATTAGAATAGGTATGATTTTGTTGTTGTTGTTGTTTTTTTTGGAGGAAATGTGTCACAGGGGGCATGCTGGCTTTGAAGTTTCAAAAGCTCACCCCAGGTCTATTGTCTCTGTATCTTCCTGCTGCACATGGAATAGACTATAAATCTCTCAACTACTGCCTAGCCCTGTGCCTGTTTGCTTCCCACCATGATAATGATAATAATGGAAGGGCACTCTGAAACTGTAAGCAAGCCCCCAACTAAATTCTTTGTTTTAATAAAAAATTAGTGATAACTAATTCAAATACACACACACACACACACACACACACACACACCTAAATATTCAGAGTAATAATTAAATTTGTAAATTAGAAGTATCTAATGACAGGCAAATATGTTGGGGGTACAAAGGTCTTGGTACCCACAGACCATCAGGGAAACTTGGTGTTTATCTTGTGTGTAGGAAATCAAATGCCTGCAAAACACCCAGAAAGCTGAGAGTGGATATTGTTAATGATCTGGTGACCTTTTGAAATCTGTAGAGGCAGCTATTAAATATTGGCCAAATACCACAGAATATTTAAACTCAGACTCTTGATCCCTAGACCTTTATTATTAGCTCCCAGTTAGTGGAACCCACCCTTAGGGGAGGTGTCACATGTACATATAGCCTGCTGACCTCTGTGCTCTCTCAGTCAGAGTCCACACCAAATCCTAAGCCTTTAAGCTGTAGAACCCATCTACATGGTCACTTGTCCTTTGTAATGTTTCTATGTAGCCCCACCATTAGCTTTATTTTGCACCTAGAATCGGAATGATTGTTGCCAAGAAACAATTTTTGCAAATTCAATTATGTTTAAATATGCTTACAATAAACAGCCTGTTATGAATCCCCTTGAAATTTGATCAGGGTGACAAAGTCGATCTGCAGTGAGTTCTCATTCTCACCCCTATATGGATCACTTAAGTGCCATGCTTGACACCTGTAGAGGCCCTCTCAGACATAGGGTACAACTGTGGGAGCTAACTAAGCAATGGTATTCAAAATCTCTAGAACAGGTAATGATGACAGAAAGGTTACAGCTAGACTAAACCCAGTGATTGCAAGTTGAAACTTGATATTTGTAAGACAGAGCCTCTTAACCAAACAAGGCTTGATACTCATTTTGACGTCTTGCAAGTAAGTCTGGCCTGACCAGATGACCCTAGATAGTTTGTTTTTTAATTGAATCAAAATATACAAATTAGGGACTTCAAGAGGATATGAAAAATCTAATTTAAGTTTGATGACAGACTATACATATGCATATGCATATATATACATATACATAAATACACACACATATAGAGATATAGATATTCCAAACTCTGGTTTAAACATTATATTTAATTATAAAATATATTTCTTTTACATGTCCTTATGTGAGATCAATACTGTTATTATACTCATTTCATCAGTAAGAAACACATGAAAAATTAACAGCCCAGCCAAAACACACATATTTTATGTCATTTGGTCAGGATTTGTACTTAAAATCTCTCTTATTAATTCATATTGATTCTGCAACACATTCTTCTGACAGAAGAGAAAAGAAATGATTGACTGTTATCAGTGGTGATATCCTTGCTTGGATAAGGGTGGTTGATCATCAGGTGGAGATAAAATGCCTTTGGGAAATTAACTCCTCTGTACTGCAAAGTTATTATCTTGTCTGTTTATCATGATTTATGGGGTAGACAATGACATTTACTACTTTTTTTTACAGGCATCAGAACAATGACACAAAAACCAAAAGAGGAGTTTCTTTTAAGGTCATGTAGTTGATGAGTAAGAGTCAAAACTGATAGCAAAGAATTTGATTCCCACGATACATTTAGTACTTGGATCTTTCCAGATTCCCAAACTGGCCCTCTGTTCAATGCTGTTAGTAATACTTTCCATATAGCCTCCATGTCCACAACATATACAATTTTACAGTAGAGTGTATGGACTCACTGGGGACTCAAGACTTAGCACATACTCAGAAGGAGAGGACACCAAGAGGTGTCAAGTTTTAACCTTCAGTTTCTCTCACAGATCGGAAGTAAACCCTAGAAAGTTGCCCTTCTTTGAAAAAAAAATGGGTAATGTTTTTTAAAATTTTGATAGTCATAAAACCTTAACTAGAGTCTTGAGAAAATCAGCACTGTAAATTCAGGTTATCATGAAAGCCTTTGGGAACATGGTCTTTTATGTTTCATGCCCCAAGTGGGCATAGTTTTAACCAATTTGAAACCAGATGGTGGAATCCTGTGACACGGAATCAGTAGAAATTAGACAAAGGCATAGATCATTAACAAGACAGAAACTCTTCTGTGTAGAGATATAGCTGATAACCAGAAGAAAAAAAAAAAAAAAAAACCAGCAGGGCTCAAAGCTATTCATGCAACAGAGGAAGATGAAAGACTTTCATTGGTTTATTAGGGTCATCTGATCTGGTAAATTCCACTGGTCATGGAACAATTTCAAAAACAGTGTTTCCACTCTTGTGTATAAACTTCCTGGTCTTGTACTTGGCAGGTTAGTGGATGCCCAACTAGCCTATGAACTGATGAATTACTCTTGCAGGTATGCCATT
This sequence comes from Mastomys coucha, assembly GCF_008632895.1. Taxonomy (NCBI): domain Eukaryota; kingdom Metazoa; phylum Chordata; class Mammalia; order Rodentia; family Muridae; genus Mastomys; species Mastomys coucha. Next base: position 87,554,538 of record NW_022196915.1, on the reverse strand, counting down.
ATCTCCCACAAAGATTGTGGTCTCATGATTTGCCTGTGGCCATTTGATATGACTGCATCCAGGGAGTTTAGATCCTTCAGCTTCAGAGAAGTTGTGCTAGAAAAAGTGCATGCCAGCTCAAATGACCAATGAGCCATTAGTTTTAGCTATGTAGTAATGGATAAAAGCATTTTTGAATAGTTGAAATGTCTGCGTGCAGAGCTGAATAGAATCTGACTCAACAGTACAGATGGGAGATGGGAAAACACAGTCTAAACACAAAGATGCCAAGCATTCAGACCCATTTGTCACCATTGGATCTGTGGGAACTCAATACCTGTGGTCAGCAACAGCAGCTTTCAACTTCCTTCAAAGTATTTAGACAACTCTTGTCACAACCCATGTATCAGAGGTCTTGGTGATGCTAATGGAATCCTAATCCCATACTGTTCCACTATGTATCCTAAAAATTAGTGAGGTTTAGAAAGACTGGAGAAAACAGTGTAATTTCATTCTGACAGATTGTGTGACATCTAGGTTGAACGTGAGGACTTACTGGCCACATTTAATCGGATGCAATGTTTCTTCAGGATCATTTTGCTTTTAACCATGACAAACACAAGTGCCAGGGTTTATTTGCTTTATTTCCCATTGAGATGGTCCATAACTGTCTCATTTCCCCCTTCGAGCATTGGATGGAATAGCTAACTCCAGTCTCAGATAGCTAGGTGAGACAGGCTGTTTCTCTTCTTTCTACTTGCTCATTTGTACCACATCCTTCATCCCTCAGAGGAATTGATTCTGGAGAGCCACTTGCTTGTGTCTGTGAAATATAGATTAGGAAGCCTTAGGAAGACTCGGAGAAAGAAAGCTCATATGTACCCTCTTACCTAAAACAGCAGAAAAATATGCCAGGGTGAGTTGTGTTTTCAATTTAACTCTGACCTCTGTTGCATTAAGAGTAAGTGGGGAGGAGGGGTATGGTTCCATGGTACAGTATTCCTTTAGCATACATGAGGCCTTGAGTTCAATAATAGCACCGAGGGCTGAAAAAAAGAAAAGAAACACTGTGGAATTTTTTTAATGGAGGTAACATTGTAATTTATCTCGCAAGTATTCATTTTTCTAAAATTGCAGGTTTTATTCATTTTTCTCTAAAGAGCTTCTCCTCTCTACATTCAAGTGTCAGCTCTAGAGAAGGATGTAAAGCACGAGAATGTTGCCAATGTTTGCAGACATAGTAAAGGTTGCAGAAATAAAAAGATGGCTTCCATTTAACACATGGATAAGAGTGACTACATACCCATGAGATTTATAGACAGCATATGTTAGGGTATACAGGTATATACATGCATGTATGCATGTGTGTGTGTATGTGCACATGCCTACATTCTTGCAAAGGTACAGTTTTTAATGAAGCCAAGTTCTTTAACAAAGAAAATACTCCTGAAATCTTAAATTAAGGAAAAAGTATCTCTCTGATGGGATTGAATAGAATTCTTCCTACCAACATCAGCTACCCTCAGCTCCACTCAGCTCTCACATACAAGACCCACAGAAAAGATAGCAGCATCTGATTGGCTCAACAGAGATGCTCTTTTAACTAAGTGTAAATGGGAACAAAATCTGGGAAGAGGCAACTACCATGAGAGCTATAGACAGGGAAGAGTGAGCCATCTGGAAGTACTAATATGTGTACCCTCCGAGCAAAACCACCTTGCAGTACTCCTATTAATCCACTTACTACCCTCAAGACAAAAAGTAAACTGTTACAGAAGAAATTTCACTCTTCTCCAAGTACATGTCTAAAAAGGAACCGAATGAAGTACCCCACCCCCACCCCCTGGGGAGGAACTCCCTTGGCTCTTGGTCCACAGGTAAACTGTTTCAAATTTTGACAGAAGTGGCCATGAGTGACTTTAAGAGCGAGATACCTGATCTAACAAGGAATGCAACAAGCTGTAGATTTAAAGGAAGTGAGATTTTTCCTCTGTGTAGGCCTTGAAACTTTTTCTCTTGAGAAAACCCTGAAATAAAAAAGAATCAAAGACTCTGTCTCTTTGAATTGAGTACTGAAATCCTTTACATAGTGGGATATGTTCCAATAAATATTCAGTTTTGTCTGCTAGGAAGTGAGTTAAAAACTTAAGATAAAATGATTTGCAGCTCAGATATAAGTAAGGACAGAACACAAAAATGTTTTCTTGGTAAGTCTTACTACAAGTATCACTTTGGGAAAACGTGAAGGAGTTTCTCAAACATGTTCTTGGAGAGACTAAAAATAATTGGTTCTGTTTGGAATAAGTATAGTGACATTTGAAAAAGTCCTCTAATTTCATTCCTTGTCTACAGAAAAACACTAGGTTATATCACATATTGGTGTATATATTGGTTTCTTGGGACTCTAAGACAAAGGTATTAAAAACTGGTTTCCTTAAAAATAATAGAAATTTGTTGTCTAGTTTTGGAGGCTAGAAGCTCAAAAAGTTGTCACCTGATGGATGAGAGAACCTTCCCCATGTCCCTTTCCTTGTTGATGCTGGTCTACCAGCAGTGCATGACTTGCAGATACACCACTGAAATCTTTGGCTTCTTCTGTATATGATGTATTTCCTTTATTTCTGTCTTGTTACATCATCTTCCTCCTATGCTATGCAGGAATGAGTCTATGTAAATTTCCTCTTTGTGAGAGCATCAGTCACTTTGCATTAGGATTTATCTCCAGGAAAACACTTTTAACTTGATTATTTCTATAATGACTTTTGTTTCAAATAAGGTCATTTCTGTTGGTCTGGGAGTTTGGACTTCAGCATTATCAATTATCATTTTATTTATTAATTTACTTTGAAGGAAACACAATTCAATTCAAAACACAATATACTACCAGTAAACTTTTTTAAAGGAAATATGATTTAATGTTGGCTATGGAATCGTTATCCATAGAGGACAATCGATTATACCTAACATCCAGCAGAAGGGCTGCCTCTTTCTACTGTGCTGTTCCCTGGGTTATATTATTTTAGGATCTCTATCAACTACCTTTCTGAAAAAAACAAAACCATATTTTAAGCTCAGTGTCCAGGGATTCTCTCAATATCTTGCTAAATTTCATGGCTGATACTCATGTGCTATAACTACCACCATCTTATCCTTTTTTCAACTTGTTTCCTGCTCTTGGTTCTAGTACTAAAGTTGTTGGAATTCTGTTGTCAGAGTTCACTAATTCTTCCTATTAAAACTTTCTGGTTTTATATACACACACAAATGTATACACATATACACACTCAAATCAGAATATGTATATGATATATACATGTATATAAAGACCACATATACAAAATAATATATATTTATTACATTATAATTATATACATCATATATTATTTTGTTATATATCATATATTATATTGACATTCCATTAGTAAGATGAAGGTTTCATTTATTTATGCATGTGAAATTTATATAAGCAACTACTTTTGTAACAATGCAAAAGAAAACACATTTTCTATATTTTTTGCTTCTGTTCTCATTGATCCTGTTAGTCACATTTTGACTTAGATTTTATATCTTTCAAGTTATAATTACTTTGCATTATGGAGGTTCATCTTTCTTTGCCCATTTCACCAAAATGTCCCTTTCCTTCTCCCTCTCCTCTCCTCCCTCACCTCTCCTCCCTCTCCCTCTCCTCCCCCTCTCCCTCTCCTTCTCCCCCTCCCTCTCCCTCTCCTCCCTCTCCCTCTCCTCCCTCTCCCTCTCCTCCCTCTCCCTCTCCTCCCCCTCCCTCTCCTCCCTCTCCCCCTCCCTCTTCCTCTCCATCCCCCCCTAAGAATTAACTAAGTTATACAAATATGTTTCTCCACATATGTTAATTTCTTTTCACACTTGTTTGTATTTTTTTTATTGTACCAGGAATATACTTCAGGGAACTGAGAGCATGACAGGCAAGTCCTTGGCTGCTAAGCCCTGCACTAACTAAGCAGTCTAACCATGCCTCTAACCAAGTGGTCTGAAATCTGCAAAGCTAGTGCCTAGGAATGGAAGATGGCAAGCATCCTGGAAGTCAGTTTGTTGCTCTGAGTGGCGAGTGGTGTATGAGGAGATGCCTTCTTCCTAATCCCCTCTAACTCCAACCCCAGCAGCAATCTCTGCTTTTCTGCTCTGGGGAGGGCAGAGTTCACAGTGGTGCATAGGTAGAACAAGCAACTGCATTTTACTTAGCAGGCAAATAAATGAAAGTAAGGCTTACTCTTGAGTGGACAGTGGGATTAAGTGAGCAGCAATGGCCTTCGTTCCTCCTTCTGAGATTTATACTCACAAATCCTTGTCAGTTCATTCTCCCCCCAGGATTCTCTTATAGGATGGGCCTTAGTCTGGTCTCTCTCTTGAAATAAGTGGAGGTTTTCTTAATAAACCATTCCTACATACATTTCAGTTTTTCATAATTACATGCAGGATGTTCATAAATGTATACCTATGGAATTGTGAGATTTACTAGGAGAAAGAGTGTACTGGCTGGTTTTGTGTGTCAATTTGAAACAAGCTGGAGTTATGTCAGAAAAAGGAGCCTCCCTTGAGGAAATGCCTCCATGAGATCCAGCTGTAAGGCATTTTCTCAATTAGTGATCAAGGGTGGAAGGGCCCATTGTGGGTGGTCCCATCCCTGGGCTGGTAGTCTTGGGTTCTATAAAAAAGCAAGCCAGGGGAAGCAATCCAGTAAGGAACATCCCTCCATGGCCTCTGCATCAGCTCCTGCTTCCTGACCTGCTTGAGTTACAGTCCTGAATTACTTTGGTGATAAACAGCAATGTGGAAATGTAAGCTGAATAAACCCATTCCTCCCCAACTTACTTCTTGGTCATGATGTTTTGTGCTGGAATAGAAACCCTGACTAAGACAAAGGGCAATGATGCCTTTCATGTGTCCCTTAGAGAAAAGCTTCTTGGAAGTCAAGTCGAGCCTACTAAGACATGCTCTGTGCTTCTCTGAGTCCTGGCTTTCTTCTTATCTGGATAGTGGGCTGGGAACCTTGGCTGAAGCCACCTGTAGCTCCCTTTGTTTCTCTTCACCCATATTCATGACCTTGTTTAACTTCTAAGTGTCAGCATCTCTTAACCTAAGAATGCCGGGGCTTTCTTTGCAATGCTTTGGAAATAAGTCTTGTCTGTCCAGATAACCCTGGACGCTTTCACTTTTGATTAATTTGAAGTAAAATAATTAGGGATCTTAATGAGATCTTCTAAATGCCCTCATAGCCATTGCCATATTAATGTTTGATTGAATAAGTAGGAAAGAAGAAATCTTGTTGTTAAGCTAACAAATATTTAGGAGGGAGCTCTTAGGACCATTGTCCAAGCCTGGCAAATGAATTGATCCATCACAGGCCACCAAAGGCAGGTGAGGCTACAGGTATGATGACCCATTGTGTATCAGCTGAGATGACATTATTTACAACATGAGTGATTCAATCCAAAATCTGGCTCATAATATAAAGGCAGAGTGAAGTGGTGTAAGTTGAAAGTATAAAGATTATAATTGTTACAGTAATATTTGGCATACTATTAGTTATGAGTAAACAAGCATTTATTTCAAATAAATAGCAATACTTATTTGATCTTTAATAAAATAAGTGTCTTTCTTAGTTAAGCCTCAGATGTTTTGATTTTAATTTTTTTAATTTTTTATATGAATATTTTGCCTGCTTGTCTGTGCACTATTTTGACCCTGGTGCCAAAGGAGGACAGAAGAGGCTGTTAGGTCTTCTAGAACAGGAGAGATAGATGATTGTAACCTACCATGTGGGTGCTGGGAATCCTCTTGGCATCTGTAACAGCAACATCTTAGCTGGTCAGCCATTGTTCTATCCCCTAGCACCAGATCTTTTAACTAGAAGATATCAGACCATGACTTCCCTATTGTGGCTATGGTATTCATAGCAACTCAGAGTAAAATTTCAATCACCTTCCTTTCGGTTCCCCCACTCCCCCACTTTCCAGCTTTTCACTATTCCTTTTGCCATTTGCTTTTGCAGGGAACTGCCTGGACCTGGCTTATGAGAAGTTCCACACTCAAGCTTCCTGACTAGGCCTCTTGTCATATGTTGCTCATTAAGTCCTGATCTGTGTTCCTTGGCTTTGTAACTTGCGAGCGTAGGGACATTTCACGTGCCATTTACCTGTCAGAGCTTCGGTAAGATAAATGGGATGATGTGTGTAAAGCTTATTGAACATGCTAGACACAAGCTGCTCCATATGCACAGGTTTTCATCCTTATTTGTCTCCATTTTGAAAGAAAATGAGATAAAGGAACACAGTTGGGTCTTGAGAAAGAGCACAAGTTGGAGCTAAGGCAACCCATCGGAAGAGAAGTCCTCTTATTTTCAGGGTACGTTTTCTTTCAAGGGCTGTAAAAAAAAAAAACGAGCTGCTGAACATTTCGCTTCCCTAATTGATTCTCTGCATGTGGCCATGTTCCTCTGAAACTCATTAGAATCTCATAGTTTCTGTGTAATATGCTAATACTCTCCTTTTCATATCAATTTTTAGAAACTCTTCTGGAAAAATAGAAGACTTCAAAGTGGTAAGATAAGATATACAAGATAGGTTTTATAAAATGAACTGGAAAAGAAGGCGCTTCCACTGACCTGTTCTCTCATGAGAATGTGTTTGAGTTTTGATACTGCAGATTAATCTATCAATGACCAAAGCAATATCAAGCCTCAGAGTGGAGATGAAAACATGTTTGTACTGAATTCTTGGTGTGATGAGAGAGAAAAGACTCATACTGAAGCTTGTCCCCTGGGGCCCATGTATAGGGATGATTTGGCTAACCTCAGAGTTAACTCTCGTGAAATTCTTCCTGTGTTCCTCATATTCAAAGATGTCATCTTTAGCTTTCCCAAAAATTTCACTAAATCCTCATTTCCAAAATTAGATAACTTGCCTGTGTTCAGACAACTAGGAAGTTGGAGGCCTGAATTAGACACTTTCTGTTGTAAAGCTGTTACCATCAAGGCTTTAGTGCATGTTTCTGTGAAGAAATTTAAAAGCCTATCACAAAATCAACATATTTTCTTTTCAAGTGTGGATATGTGTCTATGTTCCCTGATAGGCTATAAACTCTTTTGATGGTGATATGTGCAGCTTACTCACCTTGATGGGAACCTCAGGCTCAAGTCTTCTGACCAAAGGAAGAATGTCTCCAATAAGTGCCTACAAAAAGAAATTGTTATTTCCTTGTTATGCATAAGAAAACTAAGGCAATAATTTGATAGGCAATGTGTCCACTATTCTGTTCCTGTTAGGGAGCCAAGCTAAGGCTTTAGAAAGGACTTTCAACTTTAGTCCATGGTTCACCTACCTTTTTAAAGTTTTCTGTTCAAAGGCTTTGCATCTTCTAAGGTTCTTAGACTTTAATTTTTTTGTAAAGACATATTTTAATTTCTTTACAGGGAGATTGGGGGAAAAGTCATGTGCACTGAATCAATAGACACAAAAGACAGAGATCAGAGGACAGATTTATAGGGACACTTCTAGGGGCATTTGAACCTCATCCAATTTAGTCGTTGAAGCAAGTGCATGATGGGGTGATGATGGAATCCTTTCACAGATGACAAATATAAATGGGAAAATTAATCCAAGATCATAACACCATTTAAAACTCTAATCAGCCTGCTCTAATCCCCATATGCATTCAATATATCACAAAGAGCAGTGCCATACAATATCCCTCACTTAACAGTGAATGTTATAGGACTATTTCTGCTCCTCTTACTTAAAAAGAAAGAACTAAATTTTATTGTATATAAAATCCTGTATTTGTAAACATCATTGTCAGAATTTTTATTGAGATATTTGAATGTGGCCATTCATGAAAGAAATTAAAGAATAACCGAAGCCTTTAATAGAATCAGTGTTCTTGAAGAAAGGCCAAACTCTGGGTCTGCATTCTTTTACCTCCTGCCAAGCTGCTATGAACATCCAGCCACAGGATCTGCTACCTCTGTCACTGATCTTGATTTCACACCAACATCCAATAATAACTGGTTTTACATGTCCACCCATCTGGCCTTCCTACTGTGAATCGTTGATGTTCCTTCTTTCAGAGAAAGCCAGCACCTTCAGTCCCTTCCTACCCTCCACTCAAGCTCCCTCTTCTTTTTATATATAGGGATTTAATAACTACACTTAAAGAGAAAATGGCTGTCAGGATGTAAGCAGATGCCAGCTCTCCCTTGCTGGCCAGAAGCCTAGACCAGCAGCAGAGGGAGAGTCCAGGCACCTCTGTGAAGGGATGATGCTGGAGCACAGAGGTGATAATGACAAATTAGAATTTCACTGAAGCAGAAGGAAATAGCAGCTGGTAGGTAGAAAGTGTCATTACTATTCTAATGGCTATCAGAGAGTAAGCTTTGAGACCGTAATTCATCAATGAAACTTACAACCTGAGAATTTATTTTTATGACTGTCATGCTTCAAAATCAAGACCTGAGGAGCTACATATCTACCAGGTTATGAAAAGCATTCCAAATGTGGTGCCTTTGACTTTGGATGTGGACCATAATTTATTACCTGTGTGTGGTTATCTGGGATGTCACACTTTCTAAGCTGGAAGAAATAACCATTCTCACTTCTGAGAATGAATACTAATATGTGTAGTATGAGTACTTTATGTGTAGATTCTAGGATTCCCATATGCATACTAGAGGTTGGGTGAGGGTAGAAATGGCAGAATACCTCTCATGCTAGAGATTCTGAGTAACTCAACCTTAACAACATACCTTCTAAAACAAGGCCCTCCGTACTCCCCTGAACCAGGAATAGCTTGTTAAATTGTTGAATCCCCAGCTGGCAAATCAGATTTGAGGCTGCCCTACAGGAAATTTGGTGTGTCTGTTTTTACTTGCTTAAGGTGGGCTGTATGCTAGAGAAAAGAAAATCAATTCATATCACTTCTCCAGGGGTGTATGGAGGACTCTTATGTCACTGGTCTTTGAAGCTGCTTTCTATTTAGAATAAAGATGTGCCTACTGAAACCAAATCAATATAACTGGAGCTGAGTCATCTCTTGTTGCCCTAATCTTGGGTGTCATGGGGATGTTCTCTGTTCTCGCTGTTTTCTGTCAGGGATAATTATAATCTCAGGGATTTGCACAGAACCTGCCCCCAAATCCCCATCTAACTCAGCCACATTTATGGTACTTGCAACTTTTCTAATTCCCAAGAAATGGTAGCCTTTCTCCAGAGATCCAACTTGCAACAGAAAGTCAATCTTTCTCAACTAAGATTGGGGCTTGGTTGCTTGCTACACACCAGGCATTTAGCTTGCTGTTAGGAGCACAATAAGACAACTGAACAGCTTTTCTCAACTTCCTGCTTCCTGCTTGTGTGATCACTGCCTCCCCTCCCCTTCCTCCCTTATCCCTCTTTCTCTCCTTCCCTTCCTTCTTTTACTTTTCTTTCTATCTTTTTTAAAGTACTTCTTTTATTTTTGGAAGTTATAATAGAATTATATTATTTCCTTCTTCCCTTTCTCTTTCAAAACCCACCCTTGCTCTCTTTCATACTCATGACCTCTTTTATTCATTAATAGTTGTCATATGTACATATATGTGTGTGTGTGTGTGTATATATGACACATTTATATAACTACATAAATACAACCAGCTCAGTCTGTATTACATATTACTTGTATGTATTTTTCAAAGTATTGAATGACTCTGCTAGTTTGAGTAGGTCATGTGTTTGAATGGTTGGTCCATGGGGAGTGGTACTTTTAGGAGGTCAGGTCTTGTTGGAGTACATGTGGCCTTGTTCGAGAGAGTATGTCACTGTGGCAACAGGCTTTGAGGTTGCCAGTGCTGAAGCTATACCCAGTATGTAGATAGTCCCCTTCTGCTGCCTGCAGATCAAGAGGAAGAACTCTCAGCTCCTCCAACCATATCTGCCTGCCCAGTGCCATGTTTCCCATTATTGTGATAGTCAACTAAACCTTAGAAACTTTAAACCAGCCCCAATTAAATCTTTACCATTATTAAAGCTGCCTTGGCCATGGTGTCCCATCAAAGCAATAAAACCCAAACTAAAGCAATAACCAATACGTGGGCTCTTCTCTAGGTAAGATAATCTTTCCTGATCTTTGCATTTCTTAGTTTCATGTAGGTTTTTGTATAGGGCTGAAACATTCTGGACCTTCCCCCTCCACCTGGCACATCTATAGGTATCATCTTTGTTGAGATCATGTTTAAACAGTCAGATTGGTAAGACTTCATAAATGTAGCCTCTGGCATCACTAGCATGGTCTCACAGCAAACTGTAAGATCTTGTGGCTCTTCCAAACTTTCTGTCCCTTCTTCCAAACTTTCCCTGCCTGCTCCTCCCACACCACATCCAACCCTTCCACCCCACCACATCCTACACATCATTCTCCAGGGTCTAGCCCAGTAACTCTGTCTGATCCTCTCCTCTTCTCCCCCTCCACTGCCTAAAACACCTAAACAAGATCTCATATCCATTACCCAAGCCTAATTCAATCTTGCCTGTACCACATTCAGTCGAAATGCAGAATTGTGGAGCCCAGTAACCACAGATATATGTACAATACAACTGCCTTCTTTTATAAGCTCTGTTAGCATAAATATCTCCAGTTTGAAAACAGAGATACTAATCCCTATCACATAGATAGTGATGGTGGTGGTTTCTAAGGATTACAGAATAGCTTACTTATATCCTGTACATGAAACCCTGGCATCCTGGCTTTGGCCCTAATAGGTAGGCATTGCACAGACAGCTGTTAAACATTGTTGTCATCAGAATTGTTATAATGAACTGGAAAGACAACTAGAAATGGAGCCAGCAGAAATAATGACCAGGAGGATTTGGCAAGACCTCATATAAAACCCTACCAAACTCTTCTCAATCAACTCACAATTCTAACAATTCCCAGAAAGAATTTAGAGAAGTAGCACAAATAGTAATGAAGTCAAATAAATATTGTACAGTTAGCTATTATGCTTTACATACCAGGACTGTTATGGGTTATCTAACAGTCATAACATATTTATACAGACTACATCCTTAGCAAATTTACATATACCTCTGATTTTTGTCATGGATCCCATTTAAGACAGAAAGATGAATATAAGCTAGACCATTTAGTTTCCAGTCATCTACAATAAATAATAAGCTTTAAGATCTTGTATTACTTTCACTTTCATGACTTTGAATGCCTCATCTTAAAACTTATATAGAATGAAGAATAAGGAAGCAGAAATAGAAAAGTAAATCCAGGTCACCTGGAACTCACAATGTGTTGGATTTTTGTGAAATGCTTTCGACTTTCTAAGTAATGCAAAGAAAGAAACACAAAGTGCTTTTGTATGTAAATTTCTACATACTTTAATTTCCAGCCTTTAGTTCATTCTTGGCATAAAGCAGTGACAGTTAAATGACTCATTTCATAAGAAATATGACATTATGTATGGCATCAAGTTTTTTGCTTATCTAAGAAACTTTGTTATAAAACAGAAGCATATGTAATTAGAAGTCAGAAAACCTGGATTATAGCCCTAGAGTGACCTTGTACTAATTAGATGTCTTCCTTTCTTGAAGCCTTGCATGCCTTAGTCACAGATCGAAGGAACTGGCACTCTGCAGTCTTGTCTCCATGCTAATGAATGAATGATTTTACTTAATCAATAGTGCAGCAGGATTATAGTATCAATAGTCCTGTTCTGAGATCTGGTGGCAGTGCACTGGTTTAGGATGCAGGAGGGCGGGATTTGAAAGATGTAGAAAAAGAAAAGGAGAGAGATGAAGAGGGAGAAAGTAAAGGAAGTTTTAAAAATGTAGAGTATGTTCAATGTCATGGAGGAGTGCCAGCCCCCTGTTAAATCTGGATAATGAATGTTTGTCTCTGGACCTCTTTATATTCATCCATTTCACAGTGCCTACTTATATAAACCATACCTATCTGATGGTTTTACCATCCCCCAATCACAGTGCCTGCTTTACTCCCCAAGTATTCAGACTTACAAATCATTACCTCTTCCACTCACTAGTTCAACCCTCTGGCACCCAATCTCAGCAACAAATTGAGAGAATGAGCTCTCTATCACCCAAGGGAGATGCTTTAGTCTTTCACCTCCCTCCAGGGGCTTGGTTAAGCATTTTAAAAGGAGACTGCTCAAGTAGGCAATGAATAAAATAAAGTGCAAAAGTCAAGACATTGGAAGCCATCATGTAGCTACCACCAGAGCTGCCTGGATATCCTGGGATTGTCGCCAGAGCCACACCCCAGTAGGACCTTTCTTCAGCATCTTTCTCACCCATTGAATCTGACCACATAGACACTAAGAACCCGATGCTTATCACAGTGCTCCCTTGAGGCATGACAAATTCTTTATGAATTAGAACAAGCTATAAATAAGCAAGCCAAACAAACAAAGAATTAAATGGTCAACAGTTTCCATGGTGATGATACCAGTGTTTGCCTCTGGGAGTGGAAAGAGCAGAGTGCCACATCTCCATAAGTCAAGAGTTGCTTAGACACAGCACAAATTGAGATAAAGGAGACAGGCAACCATCTTAGAAATGGGAAATAGCTCATGATTTCTTAAGTTTTGACCCCAAATCTCATTTCCTCCCAACAACATGTTCAACTTCAGAGTGATATACAAGAAGCCAATGCTTCTCTGATTCATCATATGGCCTTCCCAAAATCATCACAGTAAGGATGACTTGGGAGAGGGCTTCTGTGAAAGCTGCAGCTACTTGGTATGAGCCATGTTTCCTGTCTACATCAATGAGGTGTTCTCTCTTATATCCCAAAAAGATCTCTTTTACATCCTTGGGATAGAAACCAAGAAATTTCCTAGACACTTGACTGTGACCATTAACCTTAGGTCTCAAGTCCTGGTGACACTAGAGCAAGTGTTGCTACTTTCTAAATTGTGTAGCTGAAAGGCAACAACACATAGGCTATGTTCCTTCTTCAGGGCCTCTCTTCTGCTTAAGAGTACAGTGGAATATAGGGAATACACATCTCTCTATCCATGATCCCAGAGATATTATTCTAGAAGATTTAGTATTGTGATATTGGTTATTACCTTTATTTACACAAAACAAATAGCCATCATTGGTATTATTTCTTCTTAATTTGTTTTAAATATTTGAAACAAATATCCACATACAGTCCAGAAAAATCTTACATCAAGTTCCTAGAAAATATTCAATGAGTTGAGGTCAAGAATGCTAACACAGTAATCATTCCTTCTTGGGACAAGTAGGGCTAATGATTTCATATATCAATGATGGAATTATGCATAGCATTAAAGCAGATACAACCTAAAGGGATAGTAACTACCATAAATGTTTGATTATATGTTTCATCTATCTTCTAAGACCTAAATTCATACTTTCATTTTTTCCTATGATTCTTTATCTTGACACAATGTGTTCTTTTTTAAGGCATATAATTCTACCTAAAATGAAGGATCTATAAAGCATGGAGGTACCTAGGCTCTATACATCTTTAAAACAATGTTTGAGTCTCTAATACTCTACTATATTTTAATTCAGTTCTTACACACATTTCAGGTGATATATTTCCAAATTTAAAAAATAAAATAGGTCCATCTATTAATTTAGGGAACCATAGTGAAGTACTTTATATGTTTCTAAATATTGGGGATCATTCTTTAGTATGTTTTTTATATCATTAAATAATCTTATTATCATTTCAAGCAAGAGAAGAAAGATTAAAGAACACACTAGTATGGGCACAGGCTATTTGAGCTCATCAGTAACATTACTTATTACCTCTGCAGTTATAATTGGAATACATAATCTCCAGCCCCATTAAGTCTTATTCTAGTCCCAGCAGGCTCCCAAATCAACTAATTAACACAAAGGTCATTGTTCTCATTTTTAGAATACCAACAGATTGTAAAGGCACAACACAGATTATGCTGCTAGGTTTGTAAAGACACCGCAGAAGAGAATCTTCTGCTCCATGAGTAAAGAGAAGTGGAATGAGCTCATTCTAACCATGTCTGTGCACGGCCAAAATTTAATATAGATAAAGGGAAACATTCCAAGATCAATGTCACCAGTGAGACTGGGAAGATGGTCCAGAGGATAGAGTGCAGACAAACGAGCATGAGAACATTGGTTTGCCTCTCCAGCACCTGAATAAAGCCATTTATGGACATGTCTGCCTGTAACCATGGTGCTAAAGGTCAGAGACAGCCAGATCCTGAATTCTCATTGTCCAATCAATTTAGCCAAAATCCTGAGATCCAAGTTCAATGAGAAACTCTGAATCAGAATTAGATGGAGAAACAGTTGACAAAGACATCAAAGCATTAACTTTGACCTCCATGTAGGTGACTGTACCTATGTATACACATGCACACAAATATATGCCCCCAACACTCATACACACAAAGGATCTCTGGATAGAAAGTATTATTGGGAGCAGCTGGCTGTCCAATGCCTAGGGGATCTCTAAGACACTATCAATGAAAGTGATCCAGTACCTCCTTAACAAATCTTTATGATCTACCTTACTATTAGCAATGTGCAGGTGGGGAAAAAACAATTAGAGAAAGTGGAGACAAGATCATTTAAACATTGTGGTTAGTTTCCATTGCTTGATTGAAGCAGGGAAATTAAAAGAGAGATCACTTCAAGCTGAGAAGGAATCTGGGAGGCCTTTCTAATTTTCCCAGCCATATCATAAATGCTAAGAGATTAATTCCTGTCTGGATCAAATAGCCAACCCTGGGTCCAGGAAAAGATTTTCACATGGTCCTTGAAAATGAGCAGGATTTGAAGATGCAACGATAAGAGAACAGTATCTTCCGGCACCTGACCACAAGGATAGTAGTGTTGCCCTGAGGCCTGCAGGACTCAGCACAGGTTTATTCTTCCTGAAGTTTCTGTCATCTTAACTCTGCTTCAGATTTGTCTTCCAGAGACTGGCCCCAGCTTAATGAAGGCAGCAGAGACCTGGGGGATTTCTCATTAATTCCGTGTGATGCTTCTATGGACTTGGCTGGCAAAAACCGATTGATGACAGTTCTATCGTATCACAGATGCATAGCTAGGAATACATATCAATGTACCACTCAATTTGAGAGGAAATCTTTGGACGTCTGCAGGCACATAGGTGAAGTTGACCACAACTGAATTTGTTCTGCCTTTCAGATGCCAAAAGAAAGTACATAATGATTGAAGCAGCAAGATCAGATGACAGCTCCTCTGTAAGATTTCTCTGTGATAAGGGAATACAGGCCAGATGTCTTTAAATTGAAGCTCAAGGAATAGGAAGAGATAATACATAAAACAAAGTTGACATGTTCAAGAAACTTAGTTCCCAAAGCTTACACTTTGAACATAAGAGTGAACAGAACTAGTCTTTGATGAGGGGGTGATGGAAAGAACTCCAGACTTTTGCTCCTTCATCTTGTTGGAAATTCCATACAAATGCTGAATAAATTTGCATGGAGTTTTAAAATGTTTTAATTATTTAGATTATAATGTGATTGCATCATTTCCTCTTCTGCTTTCCTTCCTCCAGATTCTCCCATGTATACCCACCCCACCCTTGCTCAAATTCATGTTCTCTCTCTCTTTAATAGTTGGTGTGTATGTGTGTGTGTGTGTGTGCGTGTGTGTGTGAAGTAAAACATGCTCAGTTTGTATAATATACATACAAGTAACATTATACAGAATGAGAAAGCTTTTAGTAAGTATTTAAGCCTTTATAAATAAATCTCGAGAGCCCTGTGGGTAAAAAAAGACAATTGTAAACTCAATTACTACCGAAGAGTCCTTAATTACTTCATGAGTTCTAGTGTGTGTGGTATATGTTTGTGCATACTCTAAGTCAAATGGTTTGCCACTAATTCATTTCCTTAACTGACTACATCATGTTTCATAGAATGACGATAAAAGTAATGGTTATCATACTTTGCTTTTCTGGGAAGGTTTTTAAATGACACCCAAATAATTACATTGCAGTTGCCCACAAAACGGAATCATTAAAGCACATCTTCACATCAATGATAAGCATGGAAAGCCTAATTAGGCCCATGGACATTGTGAGGAGAAACCTGAGACTTCCACTATGGTAGTTTTTTCCCTCATAGAGGTAATTGAAGCCTTTAGCTTTACCATCTGGGCAGGAAAATAGACAGATAAAGGCCCACATCAAAATTAGCATTCCAAATGAGTGAGTTTGGCTGTTTTCCATCAAGCGCTTGTTCCATTACTAAATTCTGCATAGTTGGCATTTACTCTTTTATATGGATTCCCTTTCCCCTCCAGAGTATTTCTAACATCTCTTTCCCTCATTGGACCAGACATTACCCAAATTACAAAACATCCTTCTTATCTCCTCTTCTATTTTAGTCCTTTTAAGCTGCTAAAAGAAATTACCATAGTCTGAGTGCCACAGACAACACGCACATAATTGTCATAGTTCTTGAAGCTTGGAAATCTGTAGTTTAAGTTATTAGAATTTATGTTATAGAATTTCCCATTACAGTTGCCACATGTTTCTAGAGAAACAGAGAACTCTTCTTAGAGTTGTTAATCTCGTTAATAAAAGAATTTAAGAACAGACTCAAACAGAAGCTCGAAGGCAATTTAAAAAGAGCTTAAAAGACAAACTCCACAGTAGGCAACTTGTGCATTTTGGCAGCTGCCTAGCATATGAAGATAGAGAGAGAAAGAGGGAAAGTCTACCACATGAATTAATATGGTATGGTGGTCACCTATGTAGTGAACAAGCAGGCACATGGCAGAGAGGGAGATGGGAAGCCAAAAGAAAGCTTAAGGAAGTCTGAAGTACCAGAAAAGCATTCTTGATGGTTTAAGCCAGCATCCAAAAGAAACAAGAAAAAGGGAAATGTGTGCTTGTCTGAGTCAGGACTCAGAAGAGCTTGTAGGGAGGGAGAACTCAGGGAAGAACAGTACCTTCTATCATTAAAGGGGTAATTATTCCTCCCATTTCTTTAGCATAGCTTAGGGCACACTTGCCTTCCTGAGGGAGTGTCCTTTAGCCAGGTCATTCATGTACTTAACTAGAATGTTAGTGCCCACCTAGACCAGAGATTTGATTCTCTTGACCAGAAGGCAATAGTTTTCCCTTTGTGGGCTTTTACTGGTGCTGTGCTATTGATGTGTCCATATACCTTGTTTCTCATGGTGTGATACACATTCTATTCCCAGCTTACACAAGGCTGTCTTTTAGTGAATAAATCCTATGCCAGAGAACAGGAACAAAAGCAAGTTCTCTTCGTCTCCTCCTGTAAGATCACAGATCCCATTCATGAAGACTTCAAACTTCTGATATCACAGCCTTTGATGGCCGTATCTCCTAAAACCCTCACTTCAGGCAACAGGCTTTAACACACACATTGGCTGTGAAGGACACAGGATCCACAGCACCTTCTGTCCTTGTACCTGTGTGTCTGCTCCTCCTCTTCTTGAATGGTTATTTGTCCTCTCAAGCTTCCCCAGTGTTCTCTATCAGTGTGGCTGGCACTCACTCCTTATCACAAGCATATCTCCTGCTATTTAAAATGCTGAGCTAATTCTCAGGGGACATCAATTGTGCTGACTTGGTTGTGTTGTTGATAGTTGTGTGATGGTTTTGTTTGTGTCTGCCCTGTTGGATACTTTACACACATACTTTAGTCACAACCTACACATGAGGCTTCTTCCTTGTTTATTTTCCTTTCCCCCTCCCACTTGGGGCACTTCAGGCTGGCTTTTCCATATTCCCCTTCTATAACATCATATGAAATTTCTTTAAGTGCAAATCCTATTCTATAACTCTTCTTTCACATATATTAAACAGAAACTTTCCAGGTCTCTGCTCTGACTTTGCCTTGATCTAAGGCTTTCTGTGATTTTAGCCAATTTGATAAAACAAACTGCTAAATCTTGTTACCAATTGATTTTCTAGAGAAAATTTTTTCTCTATTCAGATAGAAATAAAGAATATGTAGGTGTAGCTTAACTTTTCTCATTAATGAGTCTGACCCTCAACTGCCATAGGCCAAGAGTCTGGGTTGACAGATCAACATACAACTTTAATGCATGAAAACTAAGGACTCGTGGCTCAAGTTGGAGGCTTAGTGCCTTGGATTCCACCAAAATAAAATAAAATAAAATAAAATAAAATAAAATAAAATAAAATAAAATAAAATAAAATAAAATAAAAATAAATAGTACCTTGAGTCTAGGCAACAAGTAGCTATGGTAGCAGTTGGCAAAAGCCACATGGGAAGTTCTCCTGTGTTGGTCCTCTCAGCTTGTACAAAAGCTAGTGTTACAGCTCTCAGACTAGTGTTTCCAAAACCTTGGATTGTAAGGCAACTCATTTGGTCCCATCCAATCAAGGCAGCATCTGCAAGCCTGTCCATTGCCTCTGCTCCTCACCTTTCCTGTCCCTGGATGCTGTCTGGAACTCCTCAGGGATCGCCTTGCTGTTTGGAACTCCCCAGGGATCCCCTTGCTGTTACAGCCAATGCTATCACTGCCATAGATATTGATGCTATAACCACTACTGAGGTGGTAAATGCTACAATACTCCTCTACTAGCAGCCGAGCCCACTCTACCTCAGAAGTAGGGGAAAAAAATCAAATGGGAAAGGCTGTTTACTGGGTGTAACTTGGCAGTATTAGGAAGCAGCAAAAAAGATTATTTCCCCATGCAAAGGAAGATGTTGAAAAGTGAGCTATAACCAGAAACCTGTTTGACAACAACTATGGCACAACATAACGTGAAAATAAAGGACTATGTGTACATTGATCATGGCACAGTCTATGCAAAGGAAAAATTGTGTTTTCGTCTATGAAAGCCTTCTGCTGAGTTACCAGGAGAGGTGGTATTTCCCTGGCCTGTTTGAAATTGGCTTTAGGGGCATCTAAACTTCACTGAAGTTTGTCTTTCCTAGAGCCCTGCTCTCTAAGGCTAGTCTGGAATCGTCATGACCAGAGCTTGCCTTCACAGAGGTCATTTGCAACCTCTTGGATGTCTTCAGAGGGATATAGTTTCCAAGACAGCCAAGATGCTATGAGTGTGAGGGTGGTCCAGCCAGTTATTAGTAAGGAAACAGCTGGGACAACAGTTTCTCATTCAAACTGCCAGATGTAAGGTAAGGAGCAGTCGAACTACCTGTTAATGACCATCTTTAGTCAGTCATGATAATTAATGAAACTTCAATGTAAAACTAATAATTTTAGTATCGGGTAACAATATTTAATAATATTCAGCAATACCCTGACGTGCTTCATTATTGCTCCCATATCCAGGAGAAGGTACATGGCTTCCTCTGATCTGTCTCAGCATGGCGTTCAGTTGCCCTCATTCACTAGGACCAAACAGGGGGCTCAGGATGATCTCTACTGAAGTACAGCCTCATGTTGTAGCCATTCTGAAATACCTTGGGTTTTCATGTTCTGCATTTGGAGAGTTTAACCATTAATGTGTGCTTTATTTCTTGTACATCCAATATGACTTCATCTTTGGTTGGTAACTTGCATGCTCTGAAAGATCTTGAAACTCCCTGCTAGCTCCCTCAAGGAGGGTGTGCACCCTTGGTGGACATCACTCTCTACCATTTCTGCTGCACTTTAAAATGTGATTGTTGAGCTTGCTTTCATTATTGGTAAGTTTTGGCTTCTTTCTCTTTTTAAAAAAAGAAATTTGTTTACTTTACGTTCCTATTACAGCTTCTCCTCCCTCTTCTCCTCCCAGTTCTTCCCTCTCCCCTCCTCTCACTCTATCCCCTCCCTTTCTCCTCAAAGAAGGGTAGACCTCCTATGGATATCAACCATCTTAGCCCCTTAGTAGGCCTCCCAACCTTCTTAGGTTGGGAAGATGGCTTAATAGGTAAAGTCCTATTTGCCGGAAGCCAGCCCAGACTGGGTGTTTCTTCTTCCTTGTCGGTTCTTCTTGAGGCAGAGGAGAGAGAAGAGCATAGGCGGGTGTAAGATGGTAAGATTCAGTCTTACGATTTATGGAGTAAGACTCAGTCTTAAGGTTTTGGGGAGTAAGACCTAGTCTTATGACTTCTAGGGTAAGACTCTGTCTTTCGAGATATTTAGGGTTGCTGTATAATAAAAGTTTACTTATTGAAGTCTAAGTTACTATGCTATTGTAGCTGACCTGCCTTCTATGATCCTCTGAGGCCAGAAACTGCAGTTTCTGGCGCTTAGCACCTCTTCCTCAAGCCACAAAGGATCAAGTAAATAGCCTTTGTTCTATCTCAGCAGGAACTGCTGGGCTCTATCTTTCAGCCTGCTAGTCGAAAAGAAAAGAAAACACTTAGAGAAGTGATTATAGAATTTATTACTAAGTTGTAAAAAGTTTCCTATGAAAGCTCTCTAAGGGGAAAATCGAAAAGATCCTAAGAGGGGAAAGGGAAAAGAATCTACTCTATCTAGCTCTTCTCTATCTAGCTCCTCCTCATCTCTTTGTCCCCAGTACTTATACATCTTTCAGAATACATGATCACATGTTACAAAGTTCATCATAAGTTCACACCAAAAATCATATCATAAATTGAAATAGAAGTTTACAATGGCGAATGTTTACATGCATATCCACTAGGAGTAATTATCTAGCTAAACATCCATCACCTGTCTCAGTTTCACAGGTTCACTGAATCTGTTTAGAGTCATAAGGAAAGTTTTGTATAGATAAGCTCAGTCAATATTTCAATTTTTTTTTTGTCCTAGCACCTATAATAAATTGCTAGTCCCTTTTTTATGACCCTGGTTAACTGTTTTACAACCCCTTGGAATGTCCTCTGAGTAGGAGAAAATCTGGTTACCATCTAAGAGCAATTAACTGCTGACACTTGGGAGACTGGCAGAGTTCTCATTGCAGTTTTGACTATCAGAAAAGGACGACCTAATAGCAGTCCCATTATAAAAGAGCTTAATGATCACAGATATAATTTTAGGAATTCTTATAGGATCATCATTAAGACTTAAGTCAACTATTTGTCTATATAGCATCACTACAGGACAGAACATCTTCATGGATCTGCAGAGATCTGCTCCAAAGGGATGTGCTATAACTTAGTGATTGTTATATATGTTTAATAATAACAGGAAAAGCATATCAATAGCAGGAATCTTTCCTAAAATTAGTCCCTCACAGCTTTGCTTAATGAGGGTGCACCTGTCACAGATTATATAATAATCCAAAGCAGGCATTTCAGGATGATCACCTGCTAGTTATTAGCTTGTCCTATTATGGCTCCTGACAGCTATTTGTATAAGTAGTTAAATATAATTTTTGCTGAGTTTTGATCAAGAATCTTACAAGCAGGGGTTGTCTACTGCAACTACACCCTCAGTCCAAACTCATCTTTGGTTGCTGACTTGCGTGTTTTATAAACTTGAAAATCACTGCTAAATTTAATCTACTACAATTCACTGGGTGATGGCCACAGTAATAAGTATGTGCCTACTGAGAACACAGGCTTGGTTTCATGTAACAGGTCCCTCTTGGACTCTCACACGTTACCATTTTTCTCAAGTCTCCCAGAAAAGCTTTTAAACACTTTATATCATATCCAATTTGTTGACCTCAGCTTCAAATTATAAATGATAACATACACTTTTTAAAATTTGTGTGTGTGGTGTATGTGTGTTTATGATATGAGTGTGTGAGAGAGTGTGTGTGTGTGTATGTGTGAGTGTGTGTGTGTCTGAGTGTGTGTGAGTGTGTGTGGTGTATGTGTGTTTATGATATGAGTGTGTAAGTGAGTGTGTGAGTGTGTGTGTGTGTGTGTGGTGTGTGTGTGTATCAGTAGGGGTAAGATCATGCATGGGTCAAAGCATGGAGGCCAGAAGACTCTTTTCACCTTCAACCTTGTTTGATACAGGGGCTTCTTCTGTGTTGTTCGATGCTAAGGTCCCTAGGTTTTCTAGAAAACCCCACATCTCTGCTTCCCATCTTCCCACAGGTTCATTTGTATTGCAAGCACACACTAACATGCCTGGATTTCCATGGTCTCTAAGGATTTGAATCAGGTCCTAGAACAGCACGTCCTTTACCCATTGAGTCATCTTCCTAGCCTCTCCTGAAGATACCCTAGCAAACAAAATCAAAGTTGTAGATGCTATTAATAAACCACGATCTCTTTCCATAACCGGCATGTATTTCTTTTTTCCTTTTGACCTTGGGCTGTGTCTCAGGGCATTCTGCTGTCTCCAACCTCCCTCTCCCAATTTCAGTTCATCCTCAGGTGCTAATTAAAATGGCAGGTGTTAAATTGATCATTAGCACGCTTCAGCTCCAGCTCCGAGCCCAGAAATCCCTCCAGTGATTCTGGGTTTCTCCCAGTGTAATGCCTCTTTCTCCAGGCATTCTCTGCTTCTTTTCTCTGGTAGTTCTAACTGCATCCTAAGGAGAAAGACAGTCTGGCATGTCCACCCCAGCTGTTCCTCATTCATTTCTCATGCTCACTTCCTCTAAGAGAGAGTACAATTCAATTTATTTTCATTTACTAGTAGACCAGCATTTTTTTCCTTTTTTTTTTCCAGAAAGAACAAAACCACCCCAAAATTGTGTTTGATTGATTTCAGACAATCCCCATTCAATCTCATGCTTCCCAAGTATGTAATCTATACACGACATACTTACATTAGACATAGTTAATGCTCTTTTAATTTGATAATATTATAAACACCTGATGCCTACAGTCTTAATAGATTTTAAATACATATACAAAATTGTAAACTACAGTTACATGGTTGTATGGCAAATACCTAGAACTTATTTCTGTTTTTTTTAAATCATTTTTTAGTAGATGTTTTCTTTATTTACAATATCTCCTTTCCCAGGTTCCCCTCCAAAAAAAAATTAAAGTAAAATAAAATAAACAAAAACAAACTCCTGTTCCCTTCCCCCTCCCCCATCTCATGACCCCACCCCCTCCTGCTTACTGGCCCTGGCATTCCCCTACACTGGTGCATAGAACCTTCACAGGGCCAAGGGCCTCTCCTCCCATTGATGACCAACTTGGCCATCATCTGCTCTACATAAGCTACTGGATCCATTAGTCCCACCCTGTGTACTCTTTGGTTGGTGTTTTAGTCTCTGGGAGCTCTGAGGGTACTAGTTAGTTCATATTCTTGTTCATCCTAAGGGGCTGCAAACCCTTCACCTCCTTGGGTCCTTTCTCTAGCTCCTTCACTGGGGACCCTGTACTCAGTCCAATGGATGGCTGTGAGCCCCTACTTCTGTATTATTGGGTACTGTCAGAGCCTCTCAGGAGACAGCTATATCAGGCTCCTGTCATCCAGTACTTGCTGGCATCCACAATATGGGGTACAGAACTAAACAAAGAATTCTCAATTGACATATACCGAATGGCTGAGAAGCACCTAAAGAAATGTTCAACATCCTTAGTCATCAGGAAAATGCAAATCAAAACAACCCTGATATTCCACCTCACACCAGTCAGAATGGCTAGGATAAAAATCTCAGGTGACAGCAGATGCTGGAGAGATTGTGGAGAAAGAGGAACACACTCCTTCATTGCTGGTGGGACTGCAAGCTGGTACAACTACTCTGGAAATCAGTTTGGTGGTTCCTCCGGAAATTGGACATAGTACTACCAGAGGACCTAGCTATACCACTCCTGGGCATATACCCAGAACATGCTCCAACATGTAATAAGGACACATGCTCCACTATGTTCATAGCAGTCTTATTTATAATAGCCAGAAACTGGAAACAACCCAGATGTCCCTCAAAAGAGGAATGGTTACAGACAATGTGGTATATTTATACAATGGAGTACTACTCAGCTATTAAAAACAATGAATTTATGAAATTATTGGGGAAATGGATGGACCTCGAGATTATCATCCTGAGTGAAGTAACCCAATCACAAAAGAATACACATGGTTTCCATTCTCTGATAAATGGATATTAGCCCAAAAGATCAGAATACACAAAGTAGAAACCACAAACCACAAGAAGCTCAAGAAAAAGGAAGACCAAAGTGTGGATACTTCGTTCCTTCTTAAAAGGGGGAACAAAATACCCATGGAAGGAGTTGTAGAGACTGACTATGGAGCAAAGACTAAAGGAAAAACAATTCAGAGACTGCTCCACCTGGGAACTTATTTCTTCATTACATATTTGCCCTGCTTTTATTCATCTTGCCATTTAAGATACCTCCTACAGCATAATCATGTTGTTGAGCTTGTGATTTTTTTTTTTAATCATTAGGATTAATATCCTCTACTTTCACTTATATTTTCCTCACAAGGAATAATTTTCTTTGGTAAAGCAGAATTCTATTCTATCATTTGTATACAACACGTTTTCTTTACCCACTCATTTATCAGCAGGCATTGGTGTTCACCTTGGCTATTGTGAACAAAGCCACAACCAACATCTGTGCTCACATCCCTTCCCGATCTAAACTGCAATGCTGTTGAACAGATCCTCAGAAGTGGGTTTTCTGGGCCACGTGGTACTTTTGTTGTCAAGTTGTAGGCAACTCTATACTGTTTACCCATATCTAGCATAGATACATAAGTATCCATTTCCAGTTACAATGTTTTACGAGAAGTTGGACGAATAACCCCAATATTGGCTCTAATTCAGATAAAGTAGGTGTTATTGAGGTATTCCTGATCTCAGGTAAAGAGAAACTGAAGATATTCTTCCTACAACTCATAGAATAGATGGTTTAGTGACTTATGTACATGAATCAAAAAGTAACTTTAAGCAGGTATAGGGTTTTTCTGTAATTTTTAGAATTTAAAGTGTGTGTATATGTGCATGTGTATATACACTATTGTTTGGAAATCAGTGAAGAATTTTCAGGAGTTGGTTCTCTTCCCTCAGGCTTCACAAATGCTTTTATTTGCTGAGTCATCTTGCTAGTTAAGCTTTACTGTGCTTAGTGGTATTTATGATCCAAAGTAGATTTTCTAATTTCTTTTAAGAAACTATTCTCAATTTTGTGTACATTCAACTTATATAGGGCATTTCAATATTTACTGAATGCTATATTCTACTCCAGAGACTGAAAGTTAGTCTGGGTATCTTTGCTATACTACAATTTCCTTATATGAATGTAACTTGAAGCAATGTTGAAATACATTTTTATCCTCAATTTACCCTGCCACCTATAAAAAAAAAAAGAAAGAAAAAGAAAAGAGAAAAAAGAAAAGAAAAAGAAAGAAGGAAGGAAGACAAGAAGGAAGGGAGGGAGGAAAGGAAGGAAGGAAGGAAGGAAGGAAGGGAAGGAGGAAGGGAGGAAGGAGAAGAAAAGAAGCAAACCAAGAATAAGACTTTGGGGGTCAGAAAGATGACTCAGCAGGTGAAGGCTCTTGTCACCAAACCCCATGACCTGAGGCTGATCCAGAGAACCGCCATAGTAGAAGAAGAGAACCAAGTGATTTCTTCAAGTTGTTCTCTGGCATACTCACAGGTGCTGCTGCGTGTGCCTGTGTGCCTGACCAGTAGTGCCTCCACACTCCATGGTGTGGCCTTGGAGTAGGTATGGCTTTCTTGGAGGAAGTCTGTCATTGTGGAGTCATGCTTTGAGGTCTACTATGCCCAAGCTAGGCCCAGTGTGGAGGTCTCTTTCTGTTGCCTGTGGGGCAGTGGGCTGTTCTGGAAGTCTGGGTCCAGTCGAGCTACCGCCTTGGAACCCCGAGTACCCACTGTGCAGAACAAATTTGTTCACAATGGACAGTAGGAGTTTGGTGGTTGCTCCTGAGACCTTGGCTCAGATGTTAGCCCCAAACCCCTATAACGGCCCCAGCAGGAGAGGTGTGTAATATTGGTCAAGCAATAAGTGTTCTTATATGCAAATAAACATTCTCAGCCCAAACCAATGAGAGATAACTGCTGCCGAAATCTGAAGACCCCCAAAACTGTATATATATATCATATCCAGGGAAGTAAAAGGCACGAAAGATCTGCTCTGTGGTCTGAGCCTTTTGATTTAAGAGTTGTAACACTTGGGAAGAGGTCTGCTCTCCCAAAACGTGGCCTGAAGCTGCGCCACATTCCTCACTGGCTAGTCGGCCTGTAGGCCCAGCCCGACTCGACTCAGTGAAGGGTATAGCAGAGAAACGAAGTAGCCTGGAAGACACGGCAGAGATGGTTTCACCCATGCTTGCTCGATTCTCTTCACTAGGGCTCCTGCACCAAGAAGGCCAGAGATCTCCAAGGAAAACCTCTGGCATTCAGGCCCACAGCTGCCTACAGATCAAGATGTAGAACTCTCAGCTCCTTCTCCAGCAACATTTATGCCTGGATGCTCCCATGATTCCAGCCATGATGATAAGGGACTAAAGCTTTAAAACTGTAAGCCATCCCCAATTATATGTTGTCCTTATTAAGATCTGTCTTGGTCAGGGTATCTCTCCACAGTAATAAAATCCTGACTAAGACACTATCCATTTACTTTTTCTGCTCAATATGGAAGTGATAGGTCACTTCTCTAAATTTTATGTATTTATTTATTTATTTATTACTTGTTTACTTGAATACATGTAGTACGTTTTATAATATATCTTATATATAGATTATTAAGAGAACTCTAAGATCAGATATGTACTATTGCATAAAGTAGATGAAGATAAAAGTAGAAAGATATGCATTAAATAATAATGTCTTGTTTCATTTTCTAGGAATTTAGATTTTTATACTATATGATATTGCTGTATATTCATTATTTTCAAATGGAGTGCATAATAACATATGTAAATTCCTGCAGTTCATGCTTCTTTTCATCTTTTGCTTATAAAATCCTTTGTAAGAAACAGTGGCTACATCTTCTTTGTGATTACATGTCTGACATTACTTCATTACCTTCAAAGCAAGCATAGGTCATATATTTTATCAGTGGAAAACAGTATCATGTATTGAAATCCATAGAGACAATAAAGACCTGAAAGAAATTGCCGTTGCAGAGCTGATGGGTCCATTTGGCAAGCAATTCATCAAAATAAATCCACATCTATTCTATGTGAAGTTTTCCTAATATCTAACCAGGCAAGTCAGGCAAACACAATTTTTATAAGTTCCCTTTGCAGTGTGAACTCGCCCACATTACACATGGATAGGGCTTTCAACTCTAATTAGTGTGCTAAAAAGAATCTTTAATAAGGTATAATCTTTTAATAGGGCATATTCAGCCTAATGTTGCTATGAAAACTTATTTGCCTTTTGAATTTCCAAAAATGTAATTTTATCACTGAAGCATTTACAGAGTTCAAGAATTAATTTTCATAACACTTCTTGTATATGGAGATATTTCTAAGGTGTCATGTAAAACAGAATATCATTTAGTCTCACAGAAGCCTTATGGAGAGCAGGGATAAGAAGACTGATGTACCGCAGCTACATCTTTTGTGTTTAAAAAGTAAATACACCCCCCCCCAAAAAAAAAGGTTATCATAAAGACATGAAAATCAGTGCCTGTCTGGTCCTAAGCCACGTGGTCCAAGCGTTAAGATGGGGGCTGGTGACATCCAGATATGGTAGAAAGAAAAACACTGTGGAGAAAATAACCCACAGGAGCCCCACATGTCTATGTGGACAGCAGAAGGCAGGGAGGCTGGGTCAAATGTTCACAAAGCATTCTGAGAAGCAATCTGCTAATTTAGCTCCTAGTTACAGATGAATCTCTTAACTAAACATTGCTCTCAGGAAGGTGTGAAAGATGGATTTTGGCCATGACTCCATTTTCTGCTACTAAACATTCCAGTCCTCCCTGTTCTTGAGATAACAAAAGTTTGCCTTTTGAAAGGGTTCCACTGGGTGTATCTAGTCTTCAAAAGAAACTGTTCTTTAAAAGGACATACAAATAAAAGAAGTCACTATGATAATTGCAAACCATATATATATATAAAACCAGTTGCCTTGTTCAATTCAGAAAAGTTCAACTTTAAAATTAATGTTGCACCTGAAGTCAATTAAAGGGGAGAGAGAGTATTACTTTCTCACTGTTTGAATACGATTTTAAAGCCACTAAGTGGTTCTTTGCTTGGGAGGAAAGGCATTGTGAAATCTTCTTCCCTGGCTATAAAGAAATTAATTATGCTGGAAGCTGAATTAGTAAAACAACCAAGACACTGATAGGAGTGTCAGGCAAGGTAAGGAGAAAAGCACACGAATCAATATTGTGGGTTGACTTAATTAATGAAGACTTGTATAATGCCAGGTAGAACGTACTGATTAAAAACTAAAACTTATATCAATAACATTTCTTAGTTCTGCTAAACTAAGGGCAGGTAAGTTTTGATACCTATAGAAATGCTTCTGAGGACTTGACAGGTCCTCAAAACGTCAACAGTATGATCACATTGATTAATTCTTTTTAAATGAATGCCAATGTGGTAAGATGCAAATGTTATGTTGACTTTAAAAAAAATCATTCATAAAATTAGAGTTTATGTTCTATTAGCAGTAGAAGCAGGTTGAATTAATTCTTTGCATAGAACCTGGAATAAACTGTTCTAACCTAGTACATAAACCATGGTCACTTATCATAAGATTATGAGAGGATCTGGATGAAGAATCTCAACAGGGCCAGGATAAAACCTTACAGAGGCATAACTAAGTAGGGTCAGTGTAACAGTCTCTGACATGGGAAAACAACCTGTAGAAAGGTGATGATAGAAGTCTATAGGCCACACACAAATGAGCTCAGGCTTGCAGGGTCTGTTCATTGGTCTAGAAACTACATTTATAAACAACAGTGAGTCAAGCCCAGTAGTAATGGCAAAACCTTTATTTAAAAAATAGTTGTTGCTGGGCAGTGGTGGCTCATACCTTTAATCCCAGCAGTTGGGAGGCAGAGACAGGTGGATTTCTGAGTTCAAGGCCAGCCTGGTTTACAGAGTAAGTTCCAGGACAGCCAAGGCTAATCAGAGAAACCCTGTCTCAAAAAACTTTAAAAAAAAAAACTGTTAATTTGTATAGTTACTGCTCTTTTTTTGTAGTTTTCCTTATTCTTTCTCTACACATTAAACAACACTGTTTTTTTTTTGCATAAAATAAGAACAGTCCTAATTTGAAAATGGTATTTTTAAAACTGTTTATCTACTTAGTCAACAGTTACACTATGACAACTACCTGGAAAAACAATTTAAGAGGGGAAAATACATATTTTGGCCAACAGTTTCAAAGATTTCAGATCAGATCATGATTAGCTTAATCCATTGCAATGAATCTGAAACATACAAGGCTATTATGATAGCAGGAGGTCCTGATATACTGAAGTTGCTTATTTTATGGCATCCAAGAAGCAAATGGAGAGCAACAGGGCACAGAAAAAATACAAAAATCAACATCACCCAGTGACCTAACATTCAAAAGTCTCTCTCGGCTGCCAAAATGGCATCAAACTATGAATCCCTACTTGGATTAATCCACTGATGATGTTGGAGCCCTCATCCAATCACCTCTGGAAATAATTTCCCTGTTACAAGCGGGGTATGCTTTACTAGCATGGAAGGTATCTGTCAATTTAATCAAATTGACAAGGTAATCATCACAGGTACCAAGGTAAGAACTCATGTCTATTGTGGATTTACCAAGTAATACAATTCTTTATTTTTATTTTATTTTTTTTTACAATATATGCATTTACTATGCTTCTTAAATACCAATTTCTTTTTTCTTTTTTTTAACATTTAAAAGCATACTTTAATTAAATAGAATTGAATCACATTCTTGTTCTCCTTTTGTACCACTGTTCCTCCCATAGACCCCCCCTTCAATACCTACAATATCTTTTTTTGTCGTATTCCTTAAAATTTATAAAATATTATAACAAT
>NW_022196915.1:87519323-87523792 GCF_008632895.1 Mastomys coucha | reverse complement strand
TTCAATTGATTAGGATATGTTAGTAATATTAATTTTCAAATTAATATATTAAGAAAAAGTAATTGTCATTTCCTGATGTTTTTGTTGTAAGAGGTGGAATTAAGTTTGTGTGGATTTGTTGAAAGATTACCTTCTTGCTTCTTCTAGGGTATAGTTTTGCTTCTTATGTTGATGTTTTCCATCTATTATCCTTTGTAGGGCTGGATTTGTGGAAAGATATTATGTAAATTTTGTTTTCTCATGGAATATCTTGTTTTCTCCACCTATGGTAAATAGTAGCCTGGGCTGGCATTTTTCTTCTTGTAGGGTCTGTATGACATCTGCCCAGGATCTTCTAGCTTTCGTAGTCTCTGATAAGAAATCTGCCGTAATTCTGATAGGCCTGCCTTTATATGTTACTTGCCTTTTTTCCCTTACTGCTTTTAAAATTCTTTCTTTGTTTAGTGCATTTGGTGTTTTGATTATTATGTGACAGGAAGAATTTCTTTTCTGGTCCAGTCTATTTGGAGTTCTGTAGGCTTCTTGTATGTTCATGGGCATCTCTTTCTTTAGGTTAGGGAAGTTTTCTTCTATAATTTTGTTGAAGATATTTACTGGCCCATTACATTGGGAGTCTCCTCACTCTTCTATACCTATTATCCTTAGGTTTGGTTTTCTCAGTGTGTCCTGGATTTCCTGGATGTTTTGGGTTAGGAGCTTTTTGCTTTTTGCATTTTCTTTGACTGTTATGTCAGTGTTTTCTAAGGTGTCTTCTGCCACTGAGATTCTCTCTTCTATCTCTTGCATTCTGTTGGTGATGCTTGCATCTGTGGCTCCTGATTTCTTTCCTAGGTTTTGTATCTCCAGGGTTGTCTCTCTTTCTGATTTCTTTATTGTTTCTATTTCCATTTTTAGATTCTGGATGGTTTTGCTCATTTCCTTCACCTGTTTGATTGTGTTTTCTTGTAGTTCTTTAAGGGATTTTTGTGTTTCCTCTTTAAGAGCTTGTAGCTCTTTATCTGTGTTCTCCTGTATTTCTTTGAGGGTGCTATTTATGTCTTTCTTAAAGTCCTGTATCATCAGCATGATAAGTGATTTTATATCTGAATCTTGCGTTTCCAGTGTGATGGTGTGTCTAGGACTTGCTATGGTGGAAGAATTGGGTTCTGATGATGGCATGTGCCCTTGGTTTATGTTGTTTATTTTCTTACCCTTGCCTCCCGCCATCTGGTTATCTCTATTGCTACCTGCCCTTGCTAAATCAGACTGGAGCCTGTCCTTCCTGTGATCCTGGTTGTGTCAGAACTCCTCAGAGTTAAGCTGTCTCTGTGATCCTGTGATTCTGTGATTCTGGGATCCTGGGATCCTGGGATCCTGGGCTTGTTATATCACCTGGGAGTGTGGCTTTCTCTGTGTGTTGTGGGACTGGCTGCAGAGCTTGTGCCCAAGGTCTGCTCAGAACACTAACCCAGACAGGCCGGAAGGAACTGGAGTCACTGGACTGGCTGAGTTCCTGTGTGCCTGGTCCCACTGGTCTCAGTTACTCAGTTTTGGGACAGATGTTGGTTCCAGCTCACCTCTGATCCTGGGTATGTCAGAGTGCCTGGGAGTGGAGCTTCCTCTGGGTGTTATGGGACTGGCTGCAGAGCTTGTGCCCAAAGTCTGCTCTGGACCCCAGCCCAGACAAACTGGTGTAATACAAATCTTAACTTCCACCTACAGGGATTTCTTCTTAATATAGATTTCATAAAATCATGCATAAGTGAATTTAGCTATCCCAGTAATCCAATCTGTACTGGGTACTTGTTTATGTATGTTTACATATGGTAGTTCTCAAGAGCTTTTAGCTTCTTTCCAATTGATTTAAAATACCATCTATGAATTAATTATATAATAACCAGGTATCCTTAGTAGGGAAGCAAATAATGTAATGATACTCTTGAAGGTTCACAAAAGACTAGAACTCTCTATATATTCATGTTTCCTATTCTAAACATTAGAAACTCTATGCTGATAAAACATATATAATTCTGTGCTGATAAAAGATGTATAATTCTATTTTTACACCAATAATCTATTACCCTAACAATATTTACATAGCTCACCAAACACTAGAAACAGAGTGAGATCCATTTGAATGACTTGTATGTAGATGGGTGTCTTAATTTTGTTTCATGTTGCTGTGATAAAATGCCCACAAAACAACTTAGGGAACAAAGGATTAATTTTATTTCACAATTCTAAGGAGTCCATTATTATTATTATATGGGTTTAAAGCCAGCAAAAACTTAAAGCAGCTAATTATATCCATGTCAAAAGAAGAAAGAGAGAGTGAATAGATGTTTGCTTATGCTCAGCTTACTTTCTCCACTCACACAGTTCAGGATCTCCTGCCTAGGTAATAATGCCTCCCACAGTGGGCAGATCTCCCACTTCAGATAATCCAGTCAAGATAATCCTTACAGCCCTGTCAACAGGCCAATGTCAATCAGACAACTACTTATTGATACTCTTTCCAGGTTATTTTACATTTTGTCAGTTCCATAAAACTAACCATCCTAATGGGTCTTCCTCTGACCAATCAGGAGATTTGATTTCCACGTATGGTGCTTACCAAGCTGAGATTATCAAAAAAAGGTCTATTGAGAAAGAAATCTGTTCTGTGTCCTGAAAGAGACCTACTACAAAGCCTTATCCAAGGTCACAAGCACTTTGATTAGAGATGAAGATTATCTTTTTCATCTGGATAAGGCTTTGATGTTTACTTGTTGTAACTCCCATTTTATGCTTTCTCCACCTCCACTCTCTAAAAAAGTGTCTGTTAACTGTTCTTAGAACTATTAATGAGATATTGATCAACATAATTAATTAGCAAGCATCAAAGCTTAATTGCACTTTAACTAGTTAATCAATGACAATACTTACTTGATATACATGTATATATTTCTTATTCTGGTTATGAATATTTATAACTAGATGGCTTAGATAGAGGTTCATTATCAAATAGTCACATCAAAATATTTGCATCAAAGTGTCCTTAAGCTATAAATAATGTCATTTACTTATTAAAATTATTATTAGATAACATTCCCTGGTGGATAAGAAGATTTTCATTAAGCTATGAAATCATGCTAGAGGCACGAGCATTGAATCCAGATTGACATTTTCAGAAGTAATATTGCTAAATTAGTGGCTCTGGAAAATGGGACACAATCTAGTTTTGTACAGCCTTTCCTTTGTCAGCCTCAAGCCTTCCTTTCCCTGTTTGTCCTATTTGTCTTGTTTTGTAATATTTTCTGTGCTTTAGGACTGCCTGAAGAAAAAAAACAAACAGAAACATTTTATCCAACCTATGTTTTCTTATTTTTATATTTATCTTATTATTTATGTGTGTCTGTGTATGTGTTATATGTGTGTAAGTGCCCACTGATGCTTTAAGAGGGCATGAAGTGTCCCCTAAGGCTTGAGTTACAGGTAGCTGTAAGCCAGACAACATGTTCTAGAAAGCAAATTTGGGGCCTCTTCAAGAGCTTGAAGTTATCTCTCTAGCCCTATGTTTTATTTTAAAGATTAGCTTATCCTTCCATCATACTGGAATCTGTCAGTCATATAGGAATCATATCCTATAACAACATCCAATGTCCAAAACACTCTCTGACCTCATTAAAGCCACTTATATTCTGTACTATTCCATTAGGAATCCCAAGTCCCAGGAACCTGTGGTTGTGTACACTTAATGACTGCTTAGTAGAAATCTATTGAAAAGTATGTTCTTGATGAAAGAACCAAAGCAAATGGTAAGAAATGACAGTAGGCAAAAATCTATGCATGTTATAAATGTACAAAAATGGCTACAAATTTCTTTTGAGGCAGACTCTTCTGTAGGCCAGGCTGGCCTGGAGCTTCCTATGGAGTGAACAATAACAATAAATGAGCTTTTGAGTCTTATGTTTCTACCTTCCAAGGGCTAAGTTTGGAGGTATGTACCAACATGTTCAACTTATACAGTATTTGTGAATGGCCTTTGGGAATGCTAGGCAAGCACTTCACTAACTGAGACACAGCACAAGTGTAAGAACTGCAGTTTTTAAAATGAATGTCTATCAGATATATTCATCCATTAAAAAACTATAAAGATATCAAATTTCTCATCTAGTCTAGGTCCATATTTCAAAAAGTTCACTGGATCTCAGTACTTCTCAATTTTTAAAAATGAAGTAAAAAACACAGTATAGAAAAAAAACTGTTTCCACAAAAATTTGTACCTTGTGGATCCTCCAGCTGTTAGGCAGGCATCATGACCACAATTCCTCTTGAATTTCCATGTGTTCATGAATTTTGATGTGATATTTACTCAGCCAGAGGAATACCGGTGAAGTGGAGTCACATTAGGACTTCTGAAAACTACAAACTCTGCCATAACATGCTGTTCTTGGGCACTTACTCATCAGTTCCATATCACTGCTGTGAAACAACTGACTCACAGGATA
>NW_022196915.1:87504453-87519313 GCF_008632895.1 Mastomys coucha | reverse complement strand
TATATATATATATATATATATATATATATGGTAAAAAATAAGGTTATTGTTGGCTTATGGTTCTGAAGGTTCAAATACAAGATCAATCAAACCCATTAGTCTAGATCTCTCTCAAATAGAGCTCATGGGGATACAAGTGGGTCACAGAGTTTACATCTAGAGTATAAAAAAGCCCAGAAGGAGACAAAATGAACTAGTTGGAATTCCATCTCCTGAAGCCATGTCCCTAGTAACCTAAGAATATCCCCACAAGATCCTTTCTTTCAAAGATTCTCTTCCCTTCCAATAGCACCAGCCTGGGAATCAATCTTTTGTAAACATCCTAATCATAATAGGATGTTCACCCTGATACCATATTTCTGCAAATAATTTTGTCATTTGATAATCTAATTAGATGGTTATAGCATCTCAGAGAACTACTATTTATCAGAACTACTTGATTCAAATATATTAATGTTTCATCCTAAGCTGAAATTTATATAGAAATAAAATATCAGCTGAAGTTTATATAAAAATAAAATATGGAGTACAGTTGCCATGGAATTATTATACTAAAACAATATTTCTGGCATTAAAAAATTGAGTGTAGCAATATATTATAGTTGTCAGTGTTGTTCATAAGCAAGATATTTTCATCACAGTCCTAGAAATTTAATTAGTTTTAATTTTAGAACTGGAATATAACTTTTCTTCAGACTGTAGGTAATATCATATGTTTCTCTTAAGATTACAATGACTGGATTCCAAAAATTAAACTGTGA
This sequence comes from Mastomys coucha, assembly GCF_008632895.1. Classification (NCBI taxonomy): domain Eukaryota; kingdom Metazoa; phylum Chordata; class Mammalia; order Rodentia; family Muridae; genus Mastomys; species Mastomys coucha. Next base: position 87,518,552 of record NW_022196915.1, on the reverse strand, counting down.
AAATATTAGAAATGCCACAGAACCAACCAATAGCATTCTTTTTCAACTTAATAGTCACATGTAACAATAACCTAAGAAATCAGAGAATCCTTTTATGGGTAAATTGGTAAGGTCTGTCTCTGAGGTGTGAGGTATTCTATAGTAACATGGTCGAGGATCTCTAAAGCATGTGATAGAAATGTTTAAGAACTCAGAAGTTTTCAACAAGGTGCTGAACAGAAAAGATCTTCTGAAGTCAACATTTGATTATGACTTCAGTTTGTTAAGTAGAAAACTTTTGAATATTACCGCTGATCTGGAGAAGGACAATGGGTCAGATATGAAAGTAACAACTTAGAGGAATTGACCTAGCTAAAGCAATAACCTGCTAATAATATAGCAGTTGGAGATCTTCCATGGAATAAACTATTCAGGATACACTAGTGTATCACCATAAAACGTCCAAAAAGCAGCTAACTCTTCTCATTCTACTCGTAACTGTACTTCCCAAATACTTTGAAAATGCTTTTCAACAACCAGCAAAATAAAGTCAAAGTTATTATTATAACAAATATCTCCTAGCAGCACCTTTGGAATCCTTTTCAGAATATCAGAGACAAGAATCTCTACCAGTGGTATCAAGCCCTGTTTCCCCAGGATTTTGTTTAGAGTCTCAAGTTGTGTCTCATGTTTTAGAGTCTCAGGAGATTGGAAAGGTGACAGAGGAAGAGAAATACTTATTCCCCAGGAGCAGTTGTGAAGAGTCTCACAGGTACAGGGCAAGGGTGAAGTCCACAGAAAACCCCACATGGCCAAGCAAAGATCAACCCCACGTGTGCTAAAGACACCTGGGCGGCAGGTGACGATGGCATCATTAAGCATCACTCCCTAAGGTACTCCAATAGCAGACACTTTATCTTGGCATCCAAATAATTCATCCAAATTCTTAGATCTTTTGATTCTTTTCCTATATCTTGATTAATACAAATAGAGTGTGAATGGTTATGTTAGTTGTTTCTTTTCTCCCTTAAATATATTTTTGAGTGATGTTTCATTTGCAAGTTCTTCAGAACAAAACTTTATTTTTTAAATGTATTTTTTAATAACCAGTGGAGAAAATTACATTACTCTAGGTGAAAATTGCATATGATTTGAGTGGTTATATTTTTCTTCTGAAACACTCATATTTAGCAGTTACCATAAAACAAAAGTTACATGTCACAGTGAAGCAGATAAAAGTCTTTTATCCGTTTATACTTTTATTTCCTCTTTTCTTTGTGACTTTCCCCAAGCGTTTTTGAAGCCAGTCATTCATGATGCTTAAAGGCTTACAAGTTATCACTGATAAAAGTACATCCAATTAAAATAGTGTTTAATTTCAACTTGTATTGCATTTCCAAAGGAAGTGGGAAAATTCCTTTAGATTATATTGTTTACATAGTAACATAAGTGATGTAAGCTATAGAGCAGTTCCTAATTTTCCAGAAGTAGTTTGACTCCTTCTCACAGCAACCTGGAAATAGAAATGATTTTTATCAATTATATACTTTATAGTTTCAAAATTGCTCATTTACATTTTCCCCACTAGGTTCTGGGCTCAGGAGGATTTGTTTGTTTGTTTGTTTGTTTGTTTGTTTAACTGGTTGGTTTTCATTTTGGTTTCTTCATATGTTTATTTGTAGAGGGAGAAGCTTAAAATCTGAATTTTTTTTTAAAAAAGGCTGCGCAATCAGACATCATTATTATTCTAGACTAATTTGGTACATATAGAGATAGCATAGACAGGATTAATGATGATCATTTAAGATGAGCGGTTGAAGCCGACAAGATCTGATGAGGATGTGGTAATCAAAGTATGCAGATGGGTAGGAATTCTATGGGAGAAAACACCCCATTAGCAGCTTTGCAATTAAAGTCATTTCTCTTAAGAGCAGATGTGCAGTATTCTTCACTGCTCATAGAGCATGCTTGAAAGGACATGTTGGGAAAAGCGATTGAAGATGGCTATCACTTTATGTATCTATATGACAAGGAAATAATGGTAGAAAACAGATTTTAGATTTTTCTTCCTGTCCAGATCAGGCCTTGACCCCCATTCTCTCCTCACAGATCTCTTGTGATTGTTTCCTGGCTTTCTGGCCACGATTAAAATGACTTCTGCCGTGAAGCCCTTTCCCCATCTAACTGGAGAAAGAACTTCAAGAGCTTGACCTTGCTGAGTTGTTGACCAACTTATAAAGAAGGGGATCACAGGTCGGGAAATGTCTTACCCATCATCAAAAAGTCTCCTTGACTTTTAGTTCCAAACTCTTTGAAAATGCTAACTCAAAATGTTCGCTTGGCGAGACTTCTGAAATAGGTTGTCCTGAGGTGAACTAAGAATTCTCCTGGCTGGTGGTCATGCTCCAAGATAATACTTGTCATGTCTGTCACCTCCCATTCCTGATCGATCTCCATTTTCACTTCTCCTCAAAGAACTACATACAGCACCCCTGTTCACCTTTTGGCTTCTATTCCCATTGAGTTTTCCTGCTGCTGGGATTCTAACCTCCTGGTTCGTATTTCCAAAGCTGATCAGTCTATGGAGAAAAGCTGTGACTGCTATGCAAATTGTGTCTCACATTATGCTTTGCATTACGCATGTTCATTATTCACAGCATAGAGGATTTCTTGGCAAAGGGCAGAGGATTTTGAAATTGTATATTCCCAGTGGTGACAGTGCTACTTAATACATTCAATAATCTTCCAAGCTTGATTTTTGTTATGGCTCCACTAACTTCTGCTATGCTTTAGGCCTGTTAACCAATGTGAATCTGAATAATTAATAGTAAATCTATTAGCAAAAATACATTGCTCTGGGTTCCTATTAACAAAAAGCATTTCCCAGTGTCATAGTCCATCTGCTCCTGCTGTAAGAGATTGCCACAAGCTGGGTAATTTATAAACAATAGAATTTCATTTGGCTCACAGCTGCGAATGCTAGGAAGTCTGAGAGCATGGTGTGGGGTTAAGGGAAGGGTTCTGTGCTGCATGATAACATGGCAGAAAGACAGTCAAGGACTCATAGGTCAGAAGAAGTAAGGATGGAAACCCAACCCATTCTTCTCTCAGGAGCCCACTCCCAGGATAACTGATTCTCAAGATAACATCATCAATGTTGCCATGATTATGAAACCCTTGTGGTGAAACCTTCTCTTTAAGTATACCTCTTCTATAACACCAACACAATTTCAACATAAGTTTTGGAGGGAATACTCAGACCGGATGACGATGGAGCAGAGAAGAATATAAGGTCAAATGCTTTCATTGCTGAAGATCACATCGTTTTTTCCTCCTCCCAGTCCAACGCACTGTAGTGACTTTGAGTTCTTGCAAACTTAGAAAGTGCCAGGTGGAAGATCCCAGACAGATGATGGTTCCATTGGAAGTGACTTTACCTTTTCTATGAGGGGAAGAAAATTAGGGGGTCATCCACTTCCAATGCGTAATTGTTCAAAAAGATTGTTTTGCGTTTGTGAGCACTGCTCCTCAGCACTCCATTCTTATAAAAATGTCTTAGATAAATCTCTGTTATGGAAATGTTACTCATAAGGTCAAGGAGATTCAAAGCTGCGCTGTACCAGAATTTCTGTCTTTTTTTTCCCCCAAGATCACCACAGTCTTGACTCATCTGGCCTTTCATACTTTCTTTTGATTTTTCAGCTTCTGAGCTGAAAAGATCAATTTGCCTTCTTTGAGGATTCATGCTTCTCTTGATGTTACCTTTAAACACCTCTGCTTTTCCCTTTCATCATAGAATATTTGCCTGTTACAAGACTGCCTCTTCTTCTTACTGGGAATGTTTACTATGTCTCACAACTGAGGATATTGATTTACCAAAAGAAGTGTGTGTGCATTCTCAATGGCAGTTACTGCACAGTAGCCTATCACTCAGATTTCAGACAATGAAACTTGTGATTTGTTTGAAACAGTTCAGTACACAGTATCACTCCGGCATTGTTTTAAAAAGCAACGGCAAAGGAAGCATCGTTTCAGTCAATGTAGAACAAGTGGAGAAGGAAGAAGAATTCCTTTGAATAGAGGAGTTTGCAGAGTTCTATCTGTGCTGCAACTGACCATCTGCCAGATGTTCTGACAGTAGTAGAGGATGCTCTTTCTGACATCCTTTTATAGAGTGGGCAAAGACAGCTTGACATTTTGATGCTATAATTAAATGAAGCCAAAATATGAGTGTGCAAGGCTTGATGAGGAAGAGATACAATAATTTTCTTCATCTAAGGAATAGTTAGTTCTCCTTTCACTGACTTTGGGGATATAGGCAGCTGACATTTTTAATTCTTTGTGCTTCATATGAAGTTTATTTCTTTATATCCTCTATGACTCTCTTTCATCCCCTTCTTCCCAGATCCCCTCCTTCTTCCATGTCTCTTGTCAGTGTGTACCCTACTAATTTAAGAGTGGGGGGAGGTTATATACTAGTAAAAAAACAGCTTAGTGGCTACACTACTGATGGATGGGACATTCCTTCCTCCAGCACCATTAGCTGTCAATAGTCCTTCAGGGAAGGGAGGACCTCATAAGACCTTCCTCCCTCTATCGTCAGGAATTCCATCTTCTTCAGGTCTTCTGCAGGGTAGCCACAACTTTAGTGGGTTCATGATTGCATCAGCTGTGTCATTTCCAGAATGCAGTTTAACATTAAACCTGTGCTTTGATGGTCAGGAGACTTTGTATTCAATGCAATCCAGTGCAAAAATAAGTTTCTCCTATGAAGGCTGAGAACCACACTTAACTCTTATAAATACCAACGTTTAAGACAGTGCTATGCTGTGTTCTTTTAGCAGAAGCAATAGTAGTAGGTTATTCCCTAGGGCCTATGACCCCTGAGCCAGGGTTCTTGATAAAGTTTACAGCAGCAGGCAGGACTTCCGGAGTGTTACTCTTTATTTTTGTTTGTTTTTTGAGGTTGTAAATTAATTTTACTTATCCCTTCCCTTTCTTGCCTTCAAACCTTCTCATATACACCTCCTGCTTTCTTTCCAACTCATGGTCTTTTTTATTAATTGTATCTTTTATTTTTAAGATTTATTTGTTTATTATGTATACAGTGTTCTGCTAGCATGTACACCTGCCCTCCAGAAGAGGACACCAGATCACATTATAGTTGGTTATGAGCCACCATGTGGTCTCTGGGAATTGAACTCAGGATCTCTGGAAAAGCATCCAGTGCCCTTAATCTCTGAGCCATCTCTCCTACTCATTAATTACATCTTAAGAGCCATAGAATGCAGGCAGACTAGGTAATATGACAGACCAAAATGGAGAACTACGGAGGCATCTGGTTGCTTTTCATGTGTAGTATACAGACATAGTTTCCCTTCTCAAAGGGAAAAAAAAAAACAGAGGTGTCTGATCCACTCCTGACCATGGGTTTGGATAGAGCAGTTAAAATTTGAAGAAGGAGACCAAATAATTCGCTGGGACTTTTCTGTTCTTCAGCTTGCATAGAACTAACTCTGTGTCATTAAAAAAAAAGACTCAGGAGTCACATGTTATTGAGGAAAATGGGTTCCAAGTGTCACATGACACCATTTAATCAAAGCAATGTTAATTACATGCAGTTTATAAAAGTTGTCTTTTATATTCTTTACATATGAAACATAAATATAATGTAATAAATACATGAAGTAGTGAGATGGTAATTTTGAAAAATGCCAGTGATTATTTCATGGATTAGGATTGGGATGTATTTTTGTTCATCTATTAAACATTTCTAAGTTTTCTTTGAATTAAAAGCATTTGTTAAAGTGCAACATAAAACACCAGACATTGTTCTACTCCATCAATCCATAAAATAAAGCAGAAGCTGGCTTGATTTTCCATTATCAACATGTATCATTCTGAACAATTGAAACTACAACAGCACAGTACAATGACATAAAGGCATGGAACAATAGATCGATAATCATTTTTGTGATGATTTTTTTTCAATAAAATGGAGAAATACTCAAAAGGAGAAAAAGTCCAAGATGTGTGACTTCAGAAGCTTGGAGCCATAACCCTGAAGAGCTAACAGCTTGGGCAAGGTCCTCTCTAAGGAGCTTTTTATGTGTTTGATTATTTTAGGAATTTCTTTTATAACTAAATGATGTTTAAGGTTTCGTTGAGATTTAGTTTTGCATTTCAGTTGGAAATGGCACATGGGTGGCCTTGATAACAGAGGTGAGCTGGAGAAGTCTGAATACTGACACTTTATGACGTGATCTTCGAGAGTGACTCAAGTTATACAAAAGCACAGAGGAGAGTTTGTTTTGTTCTGTTACAACAGGGCAGAAAACGGAAAGCTTAAATTAAAATACAGAATATAATAAACATATCTAAAAGTGAATTGCATATTAGAGTTGTTTCTCCAGGGTAGGTACAGAGCTCTCAACATTAAAGCTGTATGTGAGGTAGTTACTTTATTTATAAAACAAACATTCTGAGAAATGCCTCTTGGCAAAATGTTGGTACTTAAATCTTCAGGCAAAATATGTGTCTCTGTATTCTGCACACATGCTAACTAGCCCTCTGTACATATACCAATATCACAGCTTGTCTATTATCATCTTTGTAGTGTGTTTAAAAGATTCTAGAACATGACTGACAGCATCTAGAGAATTAATAAATGAAATAATGTATACTTATTAACAATAAGAAATAACAATTTGATTGAAATTTAAGTTTCCTAGAGAGATGTCTCTCAACCTTTCTAATGCTGTAACACTTTAATATAGTTTCCTCATGTTGTGACTCCAACCATACAATCTGAAATATAACCCACAGGGGTCATATTTCAGATATCCTCCATATCAGGTATTTACATTATATTTCATAACAGTAGCAAAATTACAGTTGTGAAGTAGCAATGAATAACTGAGAAGGGTGAGGATGAGGGTAATGGACTTATCTCTAGTAATCATAAATATATAGTCATTTAAACATACTAAAATCTGTTCCATAGAATACATGTAATTGGCATTTGTATTGACCCCCAACTATAAAATAGGTGGAAAATAATCAGACAGAAATGATTATGAAATAAATGCTTTCTCAATCAGACTTCAAGCACGAACCCCTTCATCACTGCCTCCCATCCTGCCCACCATCACTACCCTGTTATCCTTTAATGAACCACACATACGACCCTAAAACTTTGACATCAGTGAAGTTAGTGCATTCAGAACTTCAAGAGGCACCCTAGATTTTTTACACGTATCTTATGGAACATAGTTTTAGTATGTTTAAATGATTACTTGAATATGATTATTAGAGATAACTTTCTTACTCTCACCCTCACCCTTCCCAGGGAAAGTGGGCTGCGAATACAAACCTCTTACAATTCTCTCCAACACATGGTTCTTACATTCTCCATACACCTTTATTCCTCTGCTTTGGCATTCAAGTAGTTTTGATGTGGTTCTAAGTGGCCACAATCAGAAAGTTCCCATTTTTGGATTACCTTTGATGACTGGCTAAGGTAGTCTGAAACAGGTTTTTGTCAGCTGCTATCGGGGAGTTCTGAGTATCCTATAGAAATTTGTATTTGCCTTATTTGTATTGGCGTATAGCATTATGCTATGGTTACATATGTGTATGCATACAGAGTATGTGCATATACAAACATATATGTACTTGTCTCACATAATCTGTGTGCCAGTACAATCTATTATTGTATACATCACATCTTAGGTGCTTCTTCTCAGGATAAATCTCAATAGGCACCAAGGATACAAAATACATTTTTTAAATGGGATCTGTATTGTGAGCAAGACAGACACTGATAGATGCATTGATAAATGCCAATCATTACATTGTAAAGTAAGAGTGCTACTGCTCACACTATCAACTACTTGCAGACAAAGGATTGCCTCTGACGAGCGAAGGATGTGAACAAGCAAGTTCCATTAAACTAGTGGTGAGTCAGGGTAAGACACTTCCAAGTTGGACTGGTAGTAACCACAACTCCACCCCATAAATGATGGAACATTGTGGAGCTGTGAAGAACATGCTCTTGCAGTGACTTCTGTGTGATTATATTGATCCAGCATTTAAGCTTTCCTACACTGTGTATACTTTTCTTCTATCAAGTGTGCACTGTGCCTTGAAAATGCCTTTCTTGCCTTATCTTCCAAGGAGGAGGCCAAGCTTAAGAAGCCAGCTCTGTCAGACAGCTGTATATGCTAATCAAGAACACTGCTTTTTTCCAGAATACAGACAATTTTTAGGAAAACTGAATTGTATAGGCAGTTTAGTTCAAGCCTGCACATAGAATGTTTTGTTTCTCATCAAAATTCAGCAAAAAGGAATCTTGAATTGAGTTCCTCGTGGCTGTGCAAATGAAAATCTGCAGACTCCAAGATATTTTCACTTGAGGAAATCAGTACAATTGTAAGGGAGAACCCTACATGTTGAAAATATTCTTTGAAACTGAGAAAAACTCAGAGTCAAATCATTATCTTGAGTACAAGGGGCAGAAGGGTTATTTTTATTGTTTGTTTGTTTGTTAGAAATGAAAGTAAATCCAATTGTTTCCTTATGTACTTAAAAATATAATTTTCCATTTGGTTAAAATAGAAATGTTACAAGGGATGCACTACTTTATTTTATAGTCTTGATTGTAAATGTGACCAACTCCTCAATTTGCTTTTATACATGCATGTGTTCATGACTGCTGATGAATGTTTATTAACCCTTCGGGAAGGACACTGCCCTAGAAAACCTTTTTGATTAGGCAGGCAGTTACTATTGGCTTAAGAAAGCAAAACAAAACAAAAACCATTCAAATTCACAGAGCAACATTCTTTATTTTCTTTTTTTAGTATGAACTTTGTCCTCACTTGAAGTTGTATGGCTATTATTATCTGGGGTCTGAGGATCCACTGTATCATTCACAAAGTCTGTCCAGATATTTTGGGGCTGACTGCAAATTGAAACCATGTCTGTTTATGTACTCTGAAAGTTCATCTTCACCGCTATTCCCAGAGAACAGGCTTTGGAAACGAAATATATAGGAGATAAAACTATGAAATGAGGGATGCAGAGCTTACCAGTCCCAAGGTTGATTTTAGCCTCACACTCTAGAGCAGTATTCTAAAATAAGGCAGTTACCATCAATACACACAAACCCAAACTTGACTTAACCATGCTTTAACACTTACACTAAAACCAAATTATCTTACATAAGAAATTTCTTTTTATTGCAAAAGTATCACAGAGAATGACGATGTTATGATCTCATCCTGATAGTCCAGGCTTTGGTAAAGGTACTTAGACCACACATAGTAAATTCTCTTGTCCTTATCACTACAATAGCTATTGGAGCCTCCATGAATATCCATGTGCAGACTTTGGTGTGGAGTAATGAAAAGTCATGTTTTAGTTAGGGTTTTACTGCTGGGAACAGACACTATGACCAAGGCAACTCTTATAAGGATGGCATTTAATTGGCACTGGCTTACAGGTTCAGAGGTTCAATCCATTATCATCAAGGCAGGAGCATGGCAGCATCCAGGCAAGCATGGTGCAGGAGGAGCTGAGAGTTCTACATCTTCATCTGAAGACTGTTAGTGGAAGACTGGCTGCCAGACAGCTAGGATGAGGGTCTTAAAGCCCACACCAACAGTGACACACCTACTCCAGAAAGACCACATCTACTCCAACAGGGCCAAACCTTCTAATAGTGCCACTCCCTGGCCTGAGCATATACCAACAATCACAGGCCATATTTAATTAAATCAATCATGTTTAATACTCTATAATGATAGAGAGGCATAAAAGGAACTGGGTGTATCAGTCACTGGCTTGCAGTGACTGTTCATGGAACTTAGTCTACGTAAAACCAGGCACTAAGAACATGAGCCAGAGAGCAAACAATATGAAACACAGAAGTGATAGTCAGAAGGCACGCCCTGCTACAGCAACTAGGATAAAAACTTGTTCTTCGTTATTCAGAGATGTGAGTTTTAATCGTTCTGCCATCTCTTGGATTGTGGTCTTGAGAAGAGACATGCAAAGGTTTTAAGCTGGGTCTATTAGAATGTTCCTTTCAAGAACTGTTCAGTAGAAAGTTGCAAGCCAGCTGTGGTGGTTTACAATATGTCCATAAAAGTCTTAAATACTCCTTTAGATGGATGGAACTAATTATCCTCCCTCGAATGTGAGTTGCACTTAATAACCTTTAGATAATGTGGCAGAAGGGACTGTGGCTTGCAGATTGCAAATGGCATAAAGCTAACTGTAGAATGGATAAGCAAGTGAGTGAACATTTTCTATGTATCAGTTGATCAATCGCCCTGTCCCTATTTATATCCCTGTCCCTGTCTCTCTTTACACTGGAGAATATTTGCTACTGTACTAGTAGTCACTCAAGCTGCCTATTAACAGGTTCGTAGAGTAAACATCCACCAAAAGATGGAGGCTCCACAAGGAAGGGATATGCAGGAATAGCAAGTGAGCACTCTGAAGAGTGTGACCCCCCCAGCCCCAGCCACACCATCAGACAGATGACTGAAGTCTTGATGACCATCCTGACTATATGTGAGTTTCTCCATCAGAAACACTCACTAAACCCTGATTCTTTATTCTTAGAAACTGCAAGAAAGCCAAGCTTTTGCTATACTCTGCTACATTTTAAGGTAATTAATTATGCAAAATAGACACTATCAAACCATATATTTGTCATGGGAACTTGATTACATTGAATAAATTTACCTCTTCCCTATAATCTTAAAATTCTCATGAAAATGAAGTCAAACAGTGAAATGACTGTATAAGATGATCTTAATTTAATATCATATAATGTTCCTCTTTGTGAAACTACTTTGTAAGTAAAAATAGATTACTATTAATTAAAATGTACAAGCTCTTCCATAGGTGTAAAAATGGGAGAGGAGAGAAATGAAGTGAGGATCATTTGCTGGTTGGGGCAGATATAATCCTTTATAAGGGAAATAACAGAGAAAAAAATCAAATAACTTTCCTCTTAGCTGTCAGTTACTTGCAGAATTTATAAAACTTTCTGTAAGCTTATTTTTCCATTCACCTCGGATTACTTCTAGATTCAGTTAAGTTTAAATTTACATGTAATATGTCTGAGAAACTAAGCTAAAAATTCAAAGATAAGCAAGACTTTGCCTATCTTCTGGAAGAGTTTAGTGAGATAGAGAAAACACTGAGTAAGAACCAATGAATACATCAGGCCTATGGTCTATGGTGGCACCTCTAGAGCACCTGCAGGCTTGTGCTGGGTCATTGCAATAGGGTATAAGACTAAGTGTTAACATATAAAGTGTACTCAAAACCACCTGAGAACTGGTCAGCATACTATGTTAAACATACAGTGCGTAATGCTTGTGTCTGGGGAATCATCATGAGCGTGATGTCATCTATCACTCATAGTGACTGGCTCTCCATCCATGTAAGCAGCTAAGCACAGTAACGTACTTCGCTTGCCTGAAAGAGAGTTACTTTGACTCTTTCTTGACAGCTGAAAGAGCTGTCCAGCTGGGTTAATGAGTGGCATGAATATTCCCTGGCAATGATGTTATGGAAGGACATGAGTATACCCAGTAGAAGGTGGTCTGGAGGCTGATGCCTAGCAACAGCAAAACGAACCATTTAGTAAATAAATACTATCTTTCTTCACCAGCCTTTCAATTTCCTGATGCCAGAAGAGAATGATCAGGAGAACAAAAGGTAGAAAGTTAATGAAACAAAGGGGATGGAGAGAAAATAAATATAAAAGAAGGGTAGGATGGAGGTGGTTCTCTGTTGATACTTGCCGAGAATATAAAGGTCTCTTGAGTGAACTTTCAACAAATCTTAGGAAGCGAACTTTGCTTTTTTTATCCTCAACCACTTTAATCCCAGGATATTGTCATGGCTCTCAGGGCTTATATCCAAAGCACTGGTCAAACATATCAAATGTTCTCTTCAGAACTATGAGCAGACAGTGCCACATTGATCCACATTCTAAGCCTTCTCCAACCTGCAAATTTTCTTCCTCCTTTGGAATCATGAACGATGCAAACAGTAGGAGACCAATCGTCACTATGTTTCCAGGTAAGTTTTTCTTTCCAAGGTCACCGCCTTGTGCCACACAGTCCTGTGTAGAGGCTGATATGGGGTCTGGGTAGTCAACTCTCAATCTTTCTGGTATGGTATGGTACTCTAAACTTGTCTTCTCTAGTCTAAGTCTGAAATTCTTAAACTGAAATATGTTTCAACATTACCTGCAGAGTCCTACTCTCTGTATTTCTAACCAGTGTTCAGGAGCTGTTGTATGGTTCAGACCTTTAATATTACTATCAAATTGCAAATTACTGTCACCAGCCATCGAAATGAGATTTTCTGTGCTACAGCATAGAAACCTACTGTGTTCTTTGCACCAAAAACTAAGGATCACAAGGAATACCTCTATCAATTGTTCTCAGGGATTATAAAGTGCTGCTGCTGATGGTGAGGATAATGATGACCATAATAAACCATAATGTGTTTACTGTATAATCATTTCCTGGCATGTGCCAGTCACTGGGCTACAGCCTTTTGCACATATTTATTTAACTCTCACAAGAGCTAAAAATGTAAGTACTATTATTAGCTCACAGGTATTAGATGCTTACTAGATAAAAAGTTAAAGTTTGAAGGCAAACTTCAAATATCTGCTCTGAGTCTTCGATTCCTCCTCCTCCTCCTCTTCCTCTTCTCCTCCTCTTCTTCCTCCTCCTTCTCCTTCTCTTCCTGCTATTCTTCCTCCTCCTCCTCTTTATCTTTCTTCTTTTCATCTTCCTCCCCTTCCTTCTCTTCTTCTTTCTCCTCCCCTTCATCTTTTTATTTCCTCCTCTTTTCCTCCTCCTCCTCCTCTTCTTCCTCTCCACTCCACTGACATAAACTAGGAAGCTTTCCTTAACTTGTTTGATTTTTCTTGTCCAACATAAGAGCAAAGCAACCCATTCTTAGCACCAAATGTGTACTATTTACAAGTACTATTCAATAGTCAATAGTCCATTAGTCAGAGACATTGTACATGGAATTATGTTGAGCAAAAACAACATTAAATGTGATATATGTTATATAGGGTGATATTTCCAGAACTAAGAAAAGGGTCTATTTGGCCAGTCAACAACATTCCTTCTGGGGAGGCAATAAATATAACAGGTACAAAATTGATTAGAAGAATGAAGGGAAGGGAGACTATGGGAGCCAAGGAGAAACAAATGCAAAGGGGCTGAGATGGGAAGAATTTGACATGGGCAAGGTACTCAGTGAGCAATTGAGGTGTAGAAGATGTTTTGGGGAAAGAAAACATTGATTAAGTGATGTGACATTTGATAGGTCAAGATAAATAATTTAGATATACTGATTTTATTCTCTTTCTTACAAGATGATGTATACTGAGAACTTCAGGGGAAGAATGATGACACCAGACTTAAGCCATAGAGAGTGGAGTGGCAACAAGAAGCCTGCCCTATGATGAAACTACATAGAAAGCAAAGGTATATGTGGCTGACACAGTTGTCCATGGCAACAGACATGGGGAAAGGAAAACACAAGTGGCCAAAATTTGTATGTATATATATGTGTGTGTGTGTGTGTGTGTGTGTGTGTGTATAAAATTTGGATATATATATATATATATATATATATATATATATGACTAATAAAATAAGAGGAAAGATATAGATAATTTCTTTTTTATTGGATATTTTCTTTATTTACATGTCATATGATTTCTCTTTGCCCAGTTTCCCCTCCAAAAAACAAACAAACAAACAAAAACAATAAGAACAAACCCCTGTTGTCTTCCCCCTCCCCATGCTTGCCACCCCACCCTCTCCCACTTATTGGCCCTGGTATTCTCCTACACTGGGGCACAGAACCTTCTCAGGGCCAAGGGCCTCTCCTCCCATTGATGATCGACTTTGCAATCCTCTACTATACACATGCTGCCAGAACAATCAGTCCCACCATGTATAGTCCTTGTTTGGTGGTTGAGTCCCTGGGAGCTCTGAGAATACTAGTTAGTTCATATTGTTGTTCGTCCTAAGGGGCTGCAAGCCCCTCAGCTCCTTTGTTCCTTT
>NW_022196915.1:87499838-87504443 GCF_008632895.1 Mastomys coucha | reverse complement strand
ATTTCCCTAAGAATTTCATAAACTTGTTGTTTTTAATAGCAGTGTGTAGTCTGTATCCATTCCTCTGTTGAGGGACATCTGGGTTGTTTCCAGTTTCTGGCTATTATAAATAAGGCTGCTATGAACATGGCGGAGCATGTGACCTTATTACATGTTAGAGCATCTTCTGGGTATATACCCAGGAGTAATATAGTTGGGTCCTCTGGTAGAACTATGTCCAAATTCTGGAAGAACCGCCAAACTGATTTTCAGAGTGGTTGTACCAGCTTACAATCCCACCAGCAACGAAGGAGTGTTCCTCTTTCTCTACAACCTAATAAAATAAGAAGAAAGATATAGATAATTTCTAACAAGGAGCCACAACAACTTGCTGATGCACTTGCTGAGGGGAAAAGGGTAAGTTAGAGAACTTGACTTCTCAGGTGACGGAATCTCTCTGGAAGTGTGAACTGGAATAAATTCTTCCTCCGATAAGTGGCTTTGGCAATGATATCTTAACACAGCAAAGGAATAGTGACTAAGTCCCAAGTCTCTGTGGTTCGTAGATTAAGGAACAAGAGGAGTTTTATGGTTACCAGGGTGCAATGATAGTAATTCTATGTGTTAGGCATAATTTGGAGACATGAGGAATAAGAGGTGAAGAACTGACCATTTGGCTTCATTATCCATGTGAATCCCCTGCACACAACTAATGTGGATGAAAAACAGTAAGCAACTCGGGGAAGTCAAGCAGTCTGGCATGCAATCTGTGACTGAGCGGAAGGCAGAGCAAGGATTTCATCTCGTACAGCCCAAAGTACAAAAGGTTATGGCATCTTATTGATGACCTACAGTGTCATCAGTGTGATTGCTAACTAATGCACTTCAAGCCTTTTTAAATATCATCAGTAAAAGAAAGCATATTTAAAAGTATGATTGGAAACAGATGAATGAACTAAACAGTTCACAAAGCATATTTTATGATATTTTACTTAATCCCTGGCAAGTCTATGCTGTAACAAGAATTAAGTCATTTAGATCTTAAAAGATTTATGGTAAGAAGTTGGTAAATGCTAGAGCCATGATTGCTGTTATCTGAAAATAACTCACTCAATTAGCTTTGGTATGTGCGGAGGGGGCAGGGTGGAGGGATGGGATCACTGTGAGAATGATGCATAGCTTTTGGCATGCTAACAAGAGCTATAAAGAAGGACTGGGAGATGTCAGCATGCACACACACCACCGCACAGCTGCTGCTTGCAAATTGAAAGAAAAATATTACCAGGCAGGCATCAGCAGAGGTAAAGCAGAATTTTAACACTGCCAAAAACCTAAAGAATAATCAGAATGGAAAGGCAAAAAGAAATGGGCCAACGACCATATTTGACTACAAAAGACTGAAGACATTAAATGATGTATTTAAGCATATTTTGAAAAAAATCAGAAATAAAATGCTGAATTTAATTGCATAGGTGAGTGCCTCAGGAAAATTCAGTCACATTCCATAATGCCATAGTCTCTTTTGGCCACAATGTTTATGCAGAACAAAGAAAAACTGATTTCTATATCTTGTTTGCTAGCATATTCACAATCTCTCTTAACACAAGGTCAAAATAGGAAAAAAAAAATCTCATCTATGCATTGACCAGGCAAATGTTCTGAGTTCTCACATCTGTTACACTAGGACTAGGTATGTAACCAAGCATCACTTTCCATAGGTAAAGGGACAAAATATTGATACACACATAGTTTGAATGTTATAAAGATGAAGGGTGCTAATACAGGCGATGTACACATAGCAAACACTCAGCAAACAATAGTTATTTCTAGATCCTGTCCTGTATGATATGTGGACAAGTACAAAGAAAGTAAACCCACATCTAATGTGAAACAGGATAATGTAAAGCATCAATTCAAGGCTAGAGAAATGATCCAGCCAGAGATATGCTTGTGGTCCAAGTGTGGATCCCCGAAACCAAGACAAAGCTGGACATAGTAGTGTGTACATCTTGTGTCAACCCTAGAAGAGCAGCAGCCATTTGAAAAGCAAAGACCAGAATGCTTTTGGAATCTCACAGGCCAGCTAGCCTGGGAAGACAGAAATTAACAAAAGACCCTGATCAAATAATGTGAAAGACAAGGACTGTAACCTGAGGCTGTCCTCTGATCACTCTATGTGCACCGGGATACACACCACACACACATGCAGAGAGAGAGAGAGAGAGAGAGAGAGAGAGAGAGAGAGAGAGAGAGAGAGAGAGATATTTAAGTCAATGCAGATTGAGATTGAATAGTGCTGGAATTCAGGAAAGGAAGCAATATCATGTGGGGTAAGGACTTATTTGGAATGGTTCAAAGAGAATAGCAGAGATCAAGAGGGAGAAGGAAAATAATAAGGTTCCCATCTGCCTGTTGTAGCTGATGTTGTGATGGCATGCAGATGAACCCAGTCACAGCACTGCCTTGTCTATCATGTTCCCTCATTCAGAAGTGCACAAAACTAGAATGGAGGAGGAAAGTCAGCCCCGAAGCACTGGGAAGTTAACTGTGTTCCATCACATGAACAGTCCACAAAAATCACATCTTTGTTTCTTAAGATAAGCAGCAGGGTTTCAGGAAAATTGTCCCTTTTTGAGTATTGATTCCCAGGTATTCCCAGCTATTGAACTGATTTCTAGTTTCCAGTTGGGAAAATATGCACTTGGGAATTTCTCTTGTGGAAATGTCTTAACATGGGTTTTGGTTATCATGCTTGATTCATTTCTTCAATTGTTGAAACAATACAGATATTTTTTATTAAAATTCATCCAAATAAAATATTTATTATATCAGTTACTATATTTTTGTGAGAAATGAAATGTTTTGCACACAAAATGTGCTTTTCTCTTATGTTTCTACTTTTTTATCATTCTTATCACATTATCTTTCAAGCCAAGTCATTATAGCCATATATTCTGCACATGTTTATGTACATTAATAAATGTATTTTTATTATTATTTCCCACTCTCCTTTTGTTGTTATTTTTTGTTTTTGTGTTCTTTTGCATCTGCCTATCATGAACAAATACACAATTTGCCTAATTATACTGCTTAGCATTATGTCATGATGCCATGACTTTGTGACAATGACTAAAGATCACCCACTGTTTGCTGAGAGACAAGAAACTCCATCTACTATCCATGTTTTTTGTCATCTTTTGACTTTTTGTGTTTTATTTTTCCTCAGCTGGTTCCTTAAAGACAACACCTTTAAAAATTCCCACAATGCTCCAATGCATTTATCTCTGAGGAAGTCTTGACATATTTACACAAGACTGAATGCAGTATATTGGATTCAAAATTAACGTTTTCAGTACAAGAAGAGCTATACCACTACAGTCACCCTGAATCCCTTCAACAACCAGCAAATCTATTGCCATATTTTAAAGCCATAGAAGGTTAAAATTAGAAGTGAGTAAATCTTCAAGACAAACAAGCTAATTTTTTGTTTGACTGAAATTGATAAATGTTTTGTTCTCATCTTTTCATATAGCTGAGTGGCTCTTAGATTTGTAGTATGTGAGAGTCCCTGTAAACTCCTCGGGGTAGAAAGGATTTTCCTGGTTAGGTTGGAGTAGGTTTTATCTCAGATTTTAGAACAAATTCCTTTGTCCTTGTCCTTTTCCAATCCCATCTTATCCACACACAAGATTTTTTTTTGCACCTTGATTTGAGGTCTTCTGTTGGTAGTCCTTAGACATGGATCATGCCTGTGATCTCTGCCCATAAAATGGGTTCACCCTTGTGGAGTTGGTACCATCTCGTGCCTGTGGCACTGACCTTGCTTACCTTTTTATTAAGAGATTCCTACTTTATCCCCATGCTCCTTCTACTTGCTGAGCTTTGCCAACCCATGCCTTCCATTTGATTCAGAAGTCCACATTTCTAACTTCTTCTCATGTTTGGAGTTTTTAGAAAAGAAAACATGTTTTAAAAGTTATATTGCCTAATCCATAGGCTACACAAAGCTAAGCTCCAAACAACAACCAGAGCCCCTGTTAGCAGGCATAAAGACACTTGTGCTCTAATCCCCGATCCATTCAGATCATCAACTTTGAGAAGTGGCCAAGCTTCTCTCACCTCAGCTTCCTCAGCTAAAAGCAGGTGATGACTAACAAGGGCCCTAGATGGCAGATGTCCACCCGTGACCAGGGTTACAAGGATTTATTTTTCAGTGTCAACAAAATTTAATTCTCTCCCCACTTTAGGCTATGAAATTAAAAAAAGGTGAGTATGGAAGAGTTGGTTTTTTTCTCCGTTTTCTTCAGAATTATCTTAAAGTTTCAAATTTTTCAATTTGGAATATAATATAAGTCTTTTTAGATTCCAGTTGGATTCCAATTGGAAAAACTTAAATTTCTCTTTTGACCTGTACAAAATTACTCACATAGTGCATTTTACAAGTATTTTCTTGAGTGATATATTGAATCTTTTGAGAAGAAGGTAGAACTGCATTAATGACAAGAAGGCCAAAGGGACTTTTTAGCTGCTACAGCTAAGTTAACTGGAGAAAGACAATGTATTTGGTTAAACTAAAAGACATACACAAAGGATTCATTTTTCAGATTCTTTTTTTTTTTTTTTTTT
>NW_022196915.1:87495848-87499712 GCF_008632895.1 Mastomys coucha | reverse complement strand
ACTCAGAAATCCACCTGCCTCTGCCTCCCAAGTGCTGGGATTAAAGGTGTGCATCACCACCACCTGGCTCAGATTCTTATTGTAATACAAAAAGCAGTGAAGTAAATTATAGTTAAAGTTAATTTCGGGAATGGTAGTTAAGCATTCATTGGCTCTTTGATTTCTTTTTGGACATTCTGATATCTTATTTCTTTGTGCTACAATCACTCAGAAACTTATATATGGGACATTCTAAGGCAGGACCAGCTGGGAGGCACAGGCCTCAGAAGTGGCAGGGCAGCCAGCACAGGAACCGTTCTACATCCATCTACACCTAGGAGAGACAGCAGATCCACAGCCCTCTCTGTACTTTTCCAGAAAGTAGAGAGCCTGTTTCCAGAGTTTGTTCTGACCCCAGGACTGAGGAGTGAAGACTAATTCACAGCCCTCTGCACATGGGTCATACCAGAGGAGAGCTGATCTCCCAGAACTGCTGACACAGGCTTACAGATCCACAGGAGGAACACGCTCCAGCCAGAGACAGCAAGAACATCTAACACCAAAGATCAACAGATGGGGAAAGGCAAACACAAGAATATAACCAACAAAAACCAAGACTATTTGACTTAATCAGAACCTAGTCCTCCCACCACAGCAAGTCCTGGATATCCCAAATCACCAGAAAAACAAAATTTTGATCTAAAATCATATCTCATGATGGTGATAGAGAATTTAAGCAGGGTATGAATAACTCCCTTAAAGAAATGCAGGAGAACACAAGTAAACAGCTTCAACCCCTTAAAGAGGAAACACAAAAACCCCTTAAAGAATTACAGGAAAGCACAACCAAACAGGTTAAGGAATTGAACAAAAACACCCAACACCTAAAAATGGAAGTAGAAACAGTTAAGAAGTCACAAAGAGACACAACTCTGGAAATAGAAATCCTAGGAAAGAAGTGAGGAACCATAGATGCAAGCATCACCAACAGAATACAAGAGATAGAAGAGAGAAACTCAGGTTCAGAAGATACCATACAAAACATTGACACAACAGTCAAAGAAAACACAAAATGCAAAAATTTCCTAACTCAAAACATCCAGGAAATCCAGGACACAATGAGAAGATCAAACCTAAGAATAATAGGTATAGAAGAGAGTGAAGACCTCCAACTTAAAGGGCCAGTAAATATCTTCAACAAAATTAAAGAAGAAACTTCCCTAACCTAAAGAAAGAAATGTCCATGAACATACACGAAGCCTATAGAACTTCAAATGGACTGGACCAGAAAAGAAATTCCTCCTGCTATATAATAGTCAAAACACCAAATGCACAAAACAAAGAAAGAATATTAAAAGCAGTGAAGGAAAAAGGCCAAGTAACATATAAAGGTAGACCTATCAGAATTACACCAGACTTCTTGCCAGAGAATATGAGAGCCAGAAGATCCTGGTTTGATGTCATACAGACCTTAAGAGAACACAGGCTACTATAATCAGCAAAACTCTCAATTACCATAGTTGGAGAAACCAAAGTATTCCATGACAAAACCAAACTTACACAATATATTTCCACAAATCCAGGTAATAAATGGAAAACTTTAACACAAGGAGGGAAACTACATCCTAGAAAAAGCAAAAATGTAATCTTCAAACAAAACTAAAAGAAGATAGCCACATGAACAGAATTCCAACTCTAACAACAAAAACAACAGGAAGCAACAATTATTTTCCTTAATACCTATTAATATCAATAGAATCAATTCCACAATAAAAAGACATAGACTATCAGACTGGGCACATAAACAGGACCCAACATTTTGTTGCATACAGGAA
Organism: Mastomys coucha; assembly: GCF_008632895.1. NCBI lineage: Eukaryota > Metazoa > Chordata > Mammalia > Rodentia > Muridae > Mastomys > Mastomys coucha. The sequence goes on along the minus strand of NW_022196915.1, from coordinate 87,497,898 downwards.
ACCCACCACCTCAGTGACAAAGACAGATACTACCTCAGAATAAAAGGCTAGAAAACAATTTTCCAAGTCAATGGTCCCAAGAAAAAAGCTGGAGTAGCCATTCTAATATTGAATAAAATCGACTTTCACTCTAAAGTGATCAAAAAAGATGAGGGAAACTTCATACTCATCAAAGGTATGATCTAACAAGATGAACTCTCAATTCTGAACCTCTATGCTCCAAATCAAAGGGCATCTACATTCATAAAAGAAACTTTACTAAAGCTCAAAGCACACACTGCACTGCACACAATAATAGTGGGAGATTTCAACACCCCACTCTCTGTAATGGAAAGATCATGGAAACAGAAACTAAACAAAGACACAGTGAGACTAACTGAAGTTATGAAACAGATGGATATAACAGATATCTGTAGAACTTTTTATCCTAAAACAAAAAGATATACCTTCTTCTCAGCACCTCATGGTACCTTCTCCAAAATTGACCATATAATTGGTCACAAATTAGGCCTCAACAGATACAAGAAGATTGAAATAATTCCTTTCATCCTATCAGGTCACCATGAACTAAGGCTGCTCCTCAATAACAAAATAAACAATAGAAAGCCCACCTACATGTGGAAGCTTAACAACACTCTACTGAATGATAACTTGGTTAAGGAAAAATAAAGAAAGATATTAAAGACTTTCTAGAGTTTAATGAAAATGAAGACAAAACATACCCAGTCTTATGGGACACAATGAAAGCAGTCCTAAATGGAAAACTAATAGCTTTAAGTGAAGAAAGGATACACCAATAATTTGACAGCACATCTGAAAGATCTAGAACAACAAAAAGCAAATTCACCCAAGAGGAGACGAAGGCAAGAAATAATCAAACTCAGGGCTGAAATCAAACAAATAGAAACAAAAGGATCTAAACAAAGAATCAACCTAACCAGGAGCTGGTTCTTTGAGAAAATCAACAAAATAGATAAACCCAAAATAGATAAGCCAACTATCTAGAGGGCTCAAACACAGTATCCTAATTAACAAGTTCAGGAATGAAAAGGGAGACATAACAATAGACACTGAGGAAATCCAGAAAATCATGAGATCCTACTACAAAAGTCTATACTCAAGAAAACTAGAAAACCTGGAAGAAATGGACAATTTTCTAGACAGATACCAGGTACCAAAGTTAAATCAACATCAGATAAACAATCTAAACAGTCACATATCTGCTAATGGAATAGAAACAGTTATTGATAGTCTCCCACCAAAAAAAGCACAGGTCCAGATGGGTTTAGTGCAGAGTTTTATCAGACCTTCAAAGAAGAACTAATACCAATACGAGTCAAAAATATTCCACAAAATAGAAACAGAAGGTACCCCACCCAATTCGTTCTATGAAGTCACAATTACTTTTATACCTAAACCACACAAAGACCTAACAAAGAAAGAAAACTTCAGAACAATTTCCCTTATGAATATCGATACAAAAATACTCATTAAAATTCTTGCAAACTGAATCAAAGAACACATCATAACGATCATCCACCATGATAAAGTAGGCTTTATCCCAGGGATGCAGGGATGATTCAATATATGAAAATCCATCAACATAATTCACTATATAAACAAACTCAAAGAAAAACACCATATGATCTTCTCATTAGATGCTGAGAAAGCATTTGACAAAATCCCTTCATGATAAAAGTCTTGGAAAGATCAGGAATTCAGGGTCCATACTTAAACATAGTAAAAGCAAAATACAGCAAACAAGTAGCCAACATCGAACTAAATGGAGAGAAACTTGAAGCAATCCCGCAAAATTCAGGTACTAGACAAGGCTGCCCACTCTCTCCCTATCTATTCAATATTGTACTTGAAGTCCAAGACAGAGCAATTAGACAACAAAAGGAGATCAAAGAGATACGAATTGGAAACGAAGAAGTCAAATTATCACTATTTGCAGATGATATGATAGTGAACTTAAGGGACCCCCAAAATTCCACCAGAGAGCTCCTAAACCTGATCAACAACTTCAGCAAAGTAGCTGGATATAAAA
>NW_022196915.1:87491937-87495838 GCF_008632895.1 Mastomys coucha | reverse complement strand
CATAGACTTAGAAAGAGCAATTTGCAAATTCATCTGGAATAACAAAAAACCCACGATAGCCAAAACTATACTCAACAATGAAAGAATCTCTGGTGGATTCACCATCCAGGACCTTAAACTGTACTACAGAGCAATTGTGATTAAAAACTGCATGGTATTGGTAAAGTGACAGGCAGGTAGATCAATAGAATAGAATTGAAGACCTAGAAATGAACCCACAAACCTATGGTCACTTGGTCTTTGACAAAGGAGCTGAAACCATCGAGTGGATAAAAGACAGCATTTTCAATAAATGGTGCTGGCTCAATTGGCAGTTAGCATGTAGAAGAATGGAAATCGATTCATTCCTATCTCCTTGTATTAAGCTCAAGTCCAAGTAAAACTCCACATAAAACCAGATACACTGAAACTAATAGAAAAGAAAGTGGGGAAAAGCCTTGAGCACATAGGCACAGGGGAAAATTTCCTGAACAGAACATCAATAGTTTATGCTCTACAATCAAGAATTGACAAATGAGACCTCATAAAATTGCAAAGCTTCTGAAAAGCAAAGAACATTGTCAATAGGACAAAACAGCAAGCAACAGATTGGGAAAGTATCTTTACCAATCCTATATCTGATAGAGGGCTAATATCCAATACATACAAAGAACTCATGAAGTTAGACTCCAGAGAACCAAATAACCCTATTAAAAAATGGGGTACAGAACTAAACAAAGAATTCTCAACTGACAAATACCTAAAGGCTGAGAAGCACCTAAAGAAATGTTCGACATCCTTAGTCATCAGGGAAATGCAAATCAAAACAACCCTGAGATTTCACCTCACACCAGTCAGAATGGCTAGGATAAAAAACTCAGGTGACAGCAGATGCTGGAGAGGTTGCTGGTGGGATTGCAAGCTGGTACAACCACTCTGGAAATTAGTTTGGCGGTTCCTCCGGAAATTGGACATAGTACTATCAGAGGACCCAGCTATACCACTCCTGGGCATATACCCAGAAGATGCTCCAACATGTAACAAGGACACATGCTCCACTATGTTCATAGCAGTCTTATTTATAATAGCCAGAAACTGGAGCAAACCAGATGTCCCTCAACAGAGGAATGGATACAGAAAATATGGTACATCTATACAACTACTACTACTCAAGTACTACTTAAGTACTACTCAGCTCTTAAAAACAACAAATTTATGAAATTCTTGGGGAAATGAATGGATCTGGATAATATCATCCTGAGTGAGTTAACCCAATCACAAAATAACACACATGGTATGCATTCTCTGATAAGTGGATATTAGTCCAGAAGATCAGAATACACAAAGTACAATCCACAAACCACAAGAAACTCAAGAAGAAAGAAGACCAAAGTGTGCATACTTCATTCCTTCTTAAAAAGGGGAACAAAATACCCATGGAAGGAGTTGCAGAGACTAACTATGGAGCAGAGACTGAAGGAAGGACAATTCAGAGACTGGTCCACCTGGGAATTCTTCCCATATTCAATCATCAAATCCAGACACTATTGTGGATGCCAGTAAGTGCTGGATGACAAGTGCCTGATATAGCTGTCTCCTGAGAGGCTCTGACACTACCTGACCAATACTGAAGCAGAGGCTCACATCTATCCATTGGACTGAGTACAGGGACCCCAATGAAGGAGCTAGGGAAAGGATCCAAGGAGCTGAAGGGCTTGCAGCCCCTTAGCATGAAGAACAATATAAACTACCTAGTACCCACAGAGCTTCCAGGGACTAAACTACCAACCAAAGAGTACACATGGTGGAACTCATGGCTCCAGCAGCATATGTACAGCAGAGGATGGCCAAGTCAGTCATCAATGGGAAGAGAGGCCCTTGGCCCAGTGAAGGTTCTATGCCCCAGTGTAGGGGATTGCCAGGGCCAGGAAGCAGAAGAGGGAGGGGTAGTGAGCAGGGGGAGGGGGGAGGGAACAGGGATTTGTTTTTGTTTTTGTTTTTGTTCTTTATTTTATTTTATTTTATTTTGGAGGGAAACCTGGGTAAGGAAATATTGTATGACATGCAAATAAAGAAAACATCTAATAAAAAATTTTTAACTCTCATAAAAAAAGAAACATATATATGCTGATTCATTACAAATTAAGCATGAAGTAGGTAGTATGGCCTCATATATTAAATCATATTCCAGTGTAGTGAGAGAATTAACAATATTGTACACTATTCTTTTTAGCTGTAAATTAAATTATTAGTGTGAAAGATGTGGTAAATGTCGAGGCAAAGGTGTATAGACAGACATACAGCTACTTGCCACTGGTCAGAGAAGCAGAGGGAGATGGAATCAAAGCAAGTTTCCTAACAAAAACCACGTATGCAGATGCCAATGCGGTGTAATTTGATGATGAGATTTTTCCTTCCCGGAATCTCCACCAAAACATTATCCCTTCTTTTGGTTAAGAAGCTGGTCCTGAAACAGTGACTGTTCTAGATGGGATGTAACAACAAGGGAGCTAACAGGTTTTCTGCAAAGGCAGACGAGTAAAGTCTTACAGTGGAAAGGTTCTTTATGTCGTTTAGTCCATTCAGATAAGGATCCTGCATCTGCTGTTCGGGTCAGATGGCAGCATTCCAGGCAGAATGTTCCCAGGAAGTGCCCTTCCTTGGCGAACAGGTCACTACACTGAACCTACTCATCCTGTCTTAGCTTCTTTTCCTGTTGCTGTGACAAAATACACTGGCAAAAGCAACTTAAAGGGAGAAGGGGGTTATCGTGCTCCCAGTTCCGGAGGATACAGCATCACAGCTGGGCAGACCCCAGGAAACTGAACACAGGCTGGAAGTAGAGAAGAGCTGACCAGCCTCAAGGCCCACCTGCAAGGCCTGCTTCCTCCTAGGTTCCAAAACCCTCCTAAACAATGCTGCCAGCCCTAGTACAAACGTTCAGGATGATGAACCTATTGGCAGGCATTTCACATCCAAACATAGCATGTCCCTTAGGCAGGAATATCCTGCTTCCGTGGCGGCGGTGAAACGAATGATTCTGGAGCAGCCCAATGAGAATGGCACGGTTGTAAATGTAGACTCCATCGCATGCTGTGTGTGTGTAAAGTTAGCAAACTGGGAAGAGAGAGTGCAAAATGATAGACAGCTGTCCTTGTTAATCTCCAACAAGTGTGCTTGTCTCACTGGGTGCTTGAAGCAGGCGGCTAGGCTACTCACAGCTTCTCCCTAGCATCTTCTAATTGTTTTGTAGATCAATTCTTCTTAAAGTTGCCTGTCTAGAGATTCCTAGTCAATGTACTCTGGGTGAAGGCCTCCTCTGTCCCAAGTTTTTCTGTGTTATTCCTAGAGGAAAACAAATTGTTCTGCTCTTGTTTTTATAGATCCAGAGGCATGTCCCTTGGGCATTGTGTGGTTAAGGCAGTTTCTCTTTGTGGAAAAGAAGTACTTTTGCTACATTTTTCCCATAACTTCAGGAAGATACTGGCTTAACTCACCAAAAATCCTCCCTTTTAAGTAAAGCTGTTTTGTACCAACATCAGCATACCAGAAAGTCTAAAATAAAACTTAGAAATTACTAGAACCGCCCACAACACCCAGAGGAAGTCCACTCCCAGGTGCTCTGACACACCCAGGACCAGAAGTGAGCAGGAACCAACATCTGTCCCAACACCTGGAGTAACTGGGACCAGCGGGACCAGGCACACAGGAACTCTTACCAGCCCAGTGATTTGGGTTCCTTCTGGTCTGTCTGGGTTACTGTTCTGAGCAGACCTTGGACGCAAGCTCTGCAGCCAGTCCTACAACACACAGAGAAAGCCCCCCTCCCAGGTGATATAATAAGCCCAGGATCACAGGATCACAGGATCCCAGAATCACAGGACCACAGAGACAGCTTGACTCTGAGGAGTTCTGACACAAT
>NW_022196915.1:87491255-87491450 GCF_008632895.1 Mastomys coucha | reverse complement strand
ACCCTGGAGATACAAAACCTAGGAAAGAAATCAGGGGCCATAGATGCAAGCATCACCAACAGAATGCAGGAAATAGAAGAGAGAATCTCAGGGGCAGAAGACACCTTAGAAAACATTGTCACAATAATCAAAGAAAATGCAAAAAGCAAAAAGTTCCTAACCCAAAACATCCAGGAAATCCAGGACGCAATGAGA
>NW_022196915.1:87485709-87486042 GCF_008632895.1 Mastomys coucha | reverse complement strand
ATTTCAAAAGTATTTATATACCCAAAAGAAACATAGACGATTAACTTGGGAGGTTGCTTGTAAGAGAATGACAAAGTGAGACTGAATGTTTTGCTTGACATTTGTAACTTTTGTATCAAGTTTGAAGAAGAGGACTTTACAAGTTACCCTTTCTCTGAGATGAATGCTTTCCCAAATTATCACAGCTAATGAACCAAATTCTTACCCTCACTTAATGTCTGTCCCACCCTCCAAGCAGAACCATTGTTCATTGAAACAGTTGGATAGACTTTATGGATAGACCATCTTAATACCTATACCATTTCTTAAATGAATGTAACCTGTTCTCTGTGG
>NW_022196915.1:87471450-87484868 GCF_008632895.1 Mastomys coucha | reverse complement strand
AAATTGAAATCATGTAACTTTTCTCATCATAATGCAATAAAAGTTTTTTAAAAGAAAAAAAAAAGAAATTACTAGAACCATTTCTCCAATATTCAAAAATAGATAAATTCATTTTCTCTCTAGTTTTTATTATTTTCTTTTAAAGTTGAGTTTCCTGACCATATTTCTTACCAAAATGTGAGTGATAGCAAAATACTACTACTACTACTACTACTACTACTACTACTACTACTACTAATAATAATAATAATAATAATAATAATAGTAATAATAATAATTTTAAAATAAGTAAATAAAAAAGAAGGAAAGAGAAAACTAGGCGTGTGAAAGCCATCTCTAGGCACTCCCACCAATGAAACACAAGCAAGTATTTTAATAGTTTTTCTTTCACACAAGAATTTTTGTGATATGTATCTATATCTACCTCTTTGGATATCTAGAGATATCTATCTGTAGATGTGTCTATTATGTAAAGAGGCTAGAGAGATGGCTCAGAGGTTGAATACTTGTTGCTCTTGCAGGGGACCTGGGTTCTGATCTGAGCATCCACACAGTGACTCATCACCATCGCAGTTCCTGTGGATGCAATGTCCTCTCTGCCCTCCATCAGCAACAGACACATATGTAAAAGCAAAAAGCTCATGCATAAAATAAAATGATATGAAAAATATCAAGTGAATAAACCTCTTAAAGAACTTGGGACAGCTTCATAGAATCTCTCATTTAGTCATAAGCTCTTCTGAATTCAATGAATCTTCACTCTTCCCTCAAATTAGATTTAGTGGGCACATCTGTTACATAATGTATTGTGATTACACATGACTGCTAAAATTGTTAACAGAAAGATTTTTCACGTCCCCTGGAATGGCCTGCTTACAGAGAAATATGTGAATTAGTTACAGTTTGCAAATGCTGGAGCTGTAGTAACTCATTAGAGAGATCAGATAATCATGTCTGGAGTTTGCACTTCACATTCTGATGGAAAGGAAAGTTCCCAGTCTGAGCCCAAGAGCAAACCCAAGCTTGTTTCTGTCTTAAATTACTTAATTCAAATAAGTCTTGTGTGCCTTTCTGTGTCCCCCTTCTACCAATTGCCCCTTGACAATGTAAATATATGACATGACATGTTATATGTAATAATTATATCATTTTACTATATACACCTATCTCTAGCTACATGGTAGATTAGATAGATGATAGACTCTAGAGAGATAGAGTTTTGGGGGGGGAGGATAAAATGAATAATCTTACTTTTGAATGACATAATAAAGAAGGAAGTAATTAATGTGCTGAGAGAGAGAGAGAAAGAGAGAGAGAGAGAGAGAGAGAGAGAGAAAGAGAGAGAGAGAGAGAAAGAGAGAGAGAAAGAGAGAGAGAGAGAAAGAGAGAGAGAGAGAGAATGAGAATGACTATGGAGGGAGCAAATAGAAGAAAATTTACTACTTTCTTGAAAAAAATCTCATGAAGTTGCAGCCACGGTTGAAGAAGAAAATTGTGACCACAAAATTTATCTTCTCAGCTCAGGAACCCTGCCAGTCCCACTGTGACTGGGTTGGTCTGGTTCTGTTGTTGGATTTTTGTTGGTTTTTTTTTTCTCTCCCAGGGTTGCATTGGTTTCACAGTTACCTGCATCAGAAAGATTCTTGGCACCATCCCTAGCCTTACTCATTCCCATGTCAGTGAATGTATATCTGGCATGCCCTAAAACACAGCTGGCATCCTGGCACATGCAAACCACAGAGCCGTAAACTTTAGTTATCTGCTCTGCAATCTAGGGAGGAGACCAGAGTATTATATCTCTTCCCTATTAAATAAAATCCACAGTTTTCAAGATGGACCTCATATTTAATAGTGCACATCACTTTCTGTGTCTTAACAATATTACTTGGGTTCATGCTCTCTCAAGAATGAATTGTGAAATATCCAACTTATTCCAAAGTCTCTGATTTAGAAAAGATTAAACCTTCTCCACAATTTCTCTTTATCCTTGCCACTATTTACATTAATATATGACTATTTTTAAATTTATGTTTGATGTTAGTTCTCTGAGTGCTTCACATAATGTGGACTCATCTCACTCACCATCCAAGCAAAGCATTTCTATCTTAAATGGTCACATTTAAAGCACTTAAATTGCCCTGTGACTTATGTAGTAGCATGATTGACAGTTTTATATTGGCATTTTATATTTGCTCTGGACTTTTAAGGATTTAGTTATGCTGATAGTCTTCCCATTTCAGATCTTTCTGATTTTATTAGAGCTCATGTTTGACTGTTAATGAATATGTCTGCCTTGCAGTTTATTTATTAAGAATACAAAGAATGTAGGTAAAGTATGTAACACATGATATATGTACAATAAAAGGTCATTTATATCATTGTTATTATTTTTCAATGAATTAAAATAAATTTAAGGACAGAACAGAGAGCATATTTAGGACTATGGTTGTATTCAATTAATATTACTTCAAAAATTATGAACAAATGTATGGCTTAATATTTTTTGAGCACCAAGGTGTTAGATTTCAGTGTTTCTTAAGATGCTCAACTATATCAGGACATTAAATTAGATAGCTTATCACTCTGTACCCTGGAAGAGGTTGTCTACTTTAAAGAGTCTAGATTCAGGCATGTATAAATTGAAACAGCAGTGTTCATAATCCCTTTAGCCTCTTAAATTCAATATTGTATTTCATGACCCCAAGTGTTTGACCTACAACTATTTTTAGAATTTAACTCAGACTTCTCCCAGGTACTCTGAAATTTCCTTGACATCATTTCTGCTCTGTCAGAAGATATGTATAACGAGAAATGTCAACAGCTTCTAATATTAATTTAAAGGCTGTCATTAAGTAAAAATGAGTGCCTTGCTTATCAAAATCAAGGATTAGGGATTATTTATGTTCAGTTTTGAGCTGGCTATGTTGCTGGAACTTTTTTGCAATATGTAAAATAAAACATACCCTTTTGCTTAAATTCAAGTCCAAAGAAAGATTGGGGGAAAAGCTCTGGAGCTATTTTGGTTATTTATTTGAAAAAAAAGTTAAAATACCATTGTTCTCAAAGCATAGACCCCACTGGGCTATAGTGTGGTATATATGGCTTACATTATATCTAAAAACTCATGAAAATGATAAAAGATATTGAAACTAACTATGGATTATTTTACACTGACTATACAGCAATTAGAGGGTCTGGTATCATACTCTAAACACTAAATTGCACACATGATAACTCCATGGCATAGTATTAGCTTTCTGAAATATGACTCAAGAAATTTTGAAATGTCTAAGAACCAACACAGTGATAACACTCCTCCTACCCCAAGTACATGTTGAGATTGGCAGTAACAGGAATATCACAGTAAAAGTAAAAGGATAAAATATGTGGCACAAGTTCTGAGTCTGCAATGTGAAATAGAAATTCAATTAACCAATGTTGTATTGGTCAGTGAGAATCACAGAAAAGTTAAGGACTGTGCATGCCTGTTCATACTAAGTCTGTGTTTAGAGTCTGGAATTTATATTAGTTTTAAGTAACTATTTTTAAAAAGGCATCTCTGACAAAGGAATGTGCTAGCAAGAATCTATTTGAAAAAAATTGACATAGGTCTCATAATTCCTATACAAAAAAAATTGATTTTTGGTGTGCTGTTGTTACTGGGGCATCCCTGGACAAGACAACCATGCCAGTCAAGTCTCCAAAGGGCACAGAAATAAGCCACTCCAGAGATGTGTGCCGACTCTACCACAGGCTAGCTGCAGGCTATTCGTGCTACTTCAGAACTCAGTATTCTGACTTTAAGAGCACAGTGTGCTGGGCTTCCTATTTAGAAGTGCAGTGTACCAGGCAGACTGGCTGCCAGGTCCTGCCTGCCTTTCCTTCTATATTTGTGAATTTTCATGCACAGCATGAAGACATTTATCCACTATCACACATAAACCAGCTAAGAAAAGTAATATTCTGGAAAGCAAATAAGCCCCACAAATTAATTTTCCTTGGGGTTTTAGTTTATTTATATGAATATCTGGTATGCATATCCCATGTTTGCACAGTGTTCACTGAGGCTAGAAGAGGGCATTGAAACCCTGGGCCTATGGTTACAGGTGACTGTGAACCACCAGCCATGTGGGCTAGGAACTGATCCAGTGGAAGAACAGAATGTATTTGTAACCAGTGAGCTATCTGCCCACTTCTAAATTCTATTTTTATCAATGGTACTTATATGTTATTGAACCTGAAATAAATACTGTTCATTGTATATGGCATGTGTCTTCTAGCCACCAGTCAAATGACTGTGGAAAAAAAATTGTTTCATCTTCCTAAATTACCTATTGAGGTTTTGATGGAAAAGGAAGACAATCGATAGAAAAGTGATATAACTCTGTAAATTATAGACATAACCATATAGGTAAAATCTATAGATTATAAATATAATTCTATATATTACAGCTGTAATGTAACTGTGTTGTTTCATTTTGGAAGGAATGGGATCACAAATACTTCAAGACATACGCATTCATAGAAGGAGTTAGACTTTTCAAAACATTTACGTTCAGTGCAAGGACTTAATATAGAGGAATTAACAATTCTTATCACTGTTTCCTTAACCATAGTTAACTTTAATTATCAGTAATCGATTGCCTACAAACTGATTTCTCAACAGTGAAACTCCAGTTCCCGAACAGAAGCATTGAACACAATACACTGATTTCTTTATCAGTGGGATTTTAATTAAAATTTGATGTCTAATACTGGAAGCTAAATTCTTTAAGTGTTTTCCCCTTACAATCTATGAAACCCAGGAAATAATATGTAAGACATATTTTATTTGTCTCCTATTCCAATATCATAGAGATTATGTGTGTGTTTGGGGGGGTGGGTATGTTACCTGGAAAATAATTGAATAATCATATCTTAAACATAAAAAAGACCAAGTCTGTATAGCAATTGAATAGTTTCTGAGATTCTTTTCCAAACCAAATAAGCAGAGAGAAGGACATAGGGAAGTTATGTGGAGTGGGGGAGGCAAACATTCAAATTTGTTACTCCTTGCTTACTGTGGAAATTGGAAAAGACTATTCTCCTCTTCTCCACACTTTGTAAATTCCTTGATAAATCCTCATGGTATGTATAAAAGTGAGAAAACGTAGATGGTTTGTGTCTTATAAATTAAATGGGATAAAAGGAGGCCTGAGACTTAATATACAAATTGTAGGTTTTAATGCTGCTCACACTGAGAGTGTGTGTGTCCAGGCATCACACTGTTCACCAAGAAAGTGCATGCTTACGATGGGTCAATTCTTTGTAACTTCAAACTTTGAACAAAACATCTACTTTAGGGAATATATTAAAGCATGTGTAAGCTGAGTATTTCTTAGCATTTTGGCGTGTTTGCAGGGTGATGCTGACACTGGCTCCTGTTTATGGAAAGAATGAGTAGCTGCATTTGATACTAAGTTTCCCATCATTATACCATTATACTATGCCATTGATCGTTAAATCCACAAACATGGGCCATCGGCAATAAAGATGAAATCCAAAAGTTATTTAGTTGCTTAGTTGATCTTTAAACGTGCCACGGTATGTAAAAAGAATGCATAAACGTTTACTTCTATTTCTACCAATCTCTTTTTTAAAATACAATTATTTTATAGCATGCTGAAACCATTGTAGGAGATTTGCAGGGTAAGTAACTGCAGACTGCTTATTGCATTTACAAAAATAAGAGAGGAGAATAAGTTGAGAAATTGGGCTTTTCATGTAAATTATCTAGATTGGATCCTTATGCTAACTCAATTCCCTGGATAAAGCTGGCTCTCCACTTTCTTTTACCTTGGTAAACATTGCCTGTCTTAATTCTGACTACTAGAGATAAAGTGAGCCTTTTCCAGCACAGAGCTTCAGCTTAAAATTAGCATTAATTTGCAGCAAAAGTGCCGAGTAATTTGGGAACATTTCTTCTGCTGTTTTTAATGTGCGCAGGCTGATGACATAATGGCAAAGGAGCCAGGCTGCTTAATTGGATGCGAGCATGCTCACTGGGGCAAAGTCTTGAGTCTGGGCCAATAACATGCTCATGAGTTACAATGTATCCACTTGTCCTATGCATCTACATTGTCTGGCCCATGCATGCATACCTCATTCTTGTGGCCATCAAAACTCAAGCCATGTAGAAACACGCATGGGCACAATTACCAGACTTGACTTATACACAGGTCTTCAATTTGTTTCAGGTTACGATAATGGAAAAGTCTCTCAAAATGTCTTTGCCTTTGCAGTTCTCAGTCATACGTTTGATTTCTGATGATCTGATCTTTGCTCAACAATACCTTAACCAAGAAGCACTTCTGAACCCTTCAATGTAAAACAGACTCATTCAACCCTACCCAGGTTATTGATCCTCTGTTAACTTGTTGACTGCATTGGTTTTCACTATTTAAAATTTTCTTGTTTAATGATTTTTATTGTTCATTCAGGAGAATGTAAATTCCAGGAGGACTTAGGCCTTGTTTGTTTGTTTGTTGTTTTTGTTTTTGTTCATAATTTTGTTGTTTTGTATTATCTTACATTACAGAAGATCACGAAATCCAGGTTGACCTTGAACTCACTATGTAATCAAGACTAGATTTGAACTCTTAGTCATTCCACCTCTACCTCCCAAGTGCTGAAATTACAGGCATGAAATATCATGTCCCACTACACATGTGTCTGTTATTCAGAAGGCACATGGTGGATGCTCAAGAAAGATTTTTGAACGGGACAGTGGTGGTGCACGCCTTTAATCCCAGCACTTGGGAAGCAGAGGCAGGAGGATTTCTGAGTTTGAAGGCAGCCTGGTCTACAGAGTGAGTTCCAGGACAACCAGGGATACACAGAGAAACCCTGACTCAAAAAAAGCAAAAAAAAAAAAAAAAAAAAAAAAAAAAAAAAAAAAAAAAGGGAGAAAGATTTTTGGGTGAATAAATGACTAATGTCATTAATAATAAAATTGATGAATTTACTTAAGGGGAATCGAGAGTCAGTAGTTCTTTGTAAATTCCTCATTGGAGTATTGGGTTATTGCAGGGCAAATCTTTCACACAACACTAAATTCTCTCCTCTAACAGCTGGTCTCCTCTCCTCTCATCTCCACATTACTATGTGCTACTTGCAGAGTATCTACTTCTTTTTACAAAGACTTATGTAAGACTTCAGACCCAAATCAAGTCAGTATGCTCTTATGTGCTCCAATTACATCTACACAAAGTCTTATTCCAAAGAAGCCACAGATGGAACTGGAGTCAACATGAATATTTGAAGGACATCACTCAACCCATCACACTGGCCAACCTGTCTATAGGATGATGGCTTCTCTTTCACATACCATCCCTTTTTATTTATTTATTTATTTTGCAGTGGTGTGGAGGAAGTAAACCACCCTAGGAAAATACTCAGACCACTATTTATTTTGTGTATATTTGAGGTGATGTTGTATACATGTGTGTACCTTTGTGTGTTGGGGTAGACATGCAGATGTCAGGTTCAGCAGGTGATATCAGATCTCATATAAAATAATTCTCCACCTTGTTTTTTTGCAGACAGGTTTCTCACAGAACCTGGACCTTGCTCATTGGCTGGCCGGCAAGCCCCAGAAATCTTTTTATCTCCATTGTCCCGTTATTGGGATCATGGGCACACACCACAAACTTGGCTTTTTACCTGGGTTCTGGGGATCACAAATCAGGCGTTACACACTTTACTGACTGAGCCACTACTCCAACCCCTAGACTATCATTTCTCATTTTTGTATTAAAAGGCCACCGTTGATCCTTATGCTGACTAATGCAACCATCTTCTTCTCTTTTTGGTTCCCTCTTAGCTGACTTTCTTTCACTCATCCAATCCCATGTAACTTTGACCTCCACCTAAACCTACTTAATTCAACACTCAGGTATAATTCTAAGACTTCAACTACTTGATAATTTCTGCCTCACTAGCCTTTACTCAACTGTTTCTTAGCTTTCTGTTCCCTGACTCACTCAGTGGGTTAGAAATTACAAAATTGTTCATTTCACAATTGGTCAAAGGTTTTATTTGAGTTCATGTATTTGGTATAATCAAACATGTCCCCAATTATTGCTGCACTGTCCTGCCATACTCCTCCACGGCCACCTCAACCCTGAGCCAACATTCCTCCTCCCTTTCTCTTCTCTCACTCTTGGTGTTCAGGATAAACCCTTCATTGTGTCTGCTTCAGGCTCTGGATTTCCACAAATTGTGTTACTGCTGCCTAGAACAGTTCTTAGTCATCCCTCTCCTTGCTCTCCACAGTGACTATTTCAAACCTCCTCACTCTGTTCCAAGCTCTACCCTCCCACACCGCCATGAGCATTCCCGCTCCCTGCCCTCTTACTCCATAAAGGGAAACAACTCCAACAGAGGGAAGTTTCCTTCACTGTTCTGACTCTGTGCTACAACATTTTTGTTGAGTTCACATATTTTCTTTCACATTATTGCAGTTCTATAAAACACAGTTCTATCCTCACTTCTTACTTAAGGACAACTCAACTGTTTGCATTTGGCAAATCATTACTGTATCCTCAAGGATGATGTTTATTTCCTGATTGCTACTCACATAACTTCTACTTCAAGCAGCACTCAGGATTAATAACTTCAGATATTTTGTAAGCACTTACAATATCCAGATACCATGGAAAACAACAATGATGAACAGGACATTTACTCCCTTTATGAAGCTTCTAATCTGTTTTAAGAGAAAGGTCTTAAAGAGAGTCCACGGTCTCAATTCATCAAATAGTTCATGCTATTTTATTCTTCATCTTGCAAGTCAAAAACATTAATTTTAATCATGTTTTATTTTTACTCTTTAATGATATGTAGATTATGAGACATAGTTAAACTTATCTAGTGTCTAGGTTATACGAGGGTTTTCTACATTTCTTTCTAGAATTTTCTCAATTCCAAGTTTCACAATTATATTATTTTTTGCAATTTGTAGTTTTTTCTTTATTTTTCAGACTTTCATAAATGCACAAAATAAAATATGCTAATACTTGCTTCTATTTCCATCTCCAGCTGCCTCAATATCCCTCCAATCTTTCATCTCCCAACATCATGTGTGATTTTACAGTTTGTCTGTTTTTGTTCTGATTTATTTTGTTTATAATCCACTGTGTCCAGTTAGCACTGACTACATGTGCACATGAGTGGGGCATTCACTGGAGCTTGAGATGTATCATTGATATGTGAAACTAATTTTTTTTGTTTGCCAAATGACAAATAAGTTGGTATAACAATATTTATTCAAATGTTTTCCTTTTTGGCTGAAGTTCTTGACATCATATTTACTAAATATAACATTTTCACCTTAGTTTATTCTTTTACTAGATCTCAGTTCTGTTTCATTGGTCAATATGTATATGTAGACATTAGTTCTATGAGGTTTAGTGATCCCCTGCACTATGTTTTGAAAAGCAAAGCTATTTCTACTTTATCATTTATTAATGATTTTTTTTACTTATTTCCATGTGGTATTATTTTGAAATCAAGTTGTATAACTTAAAAATGAATAAGAAAGAAAGCCAGTAAATACTGGAGGTGAAATTCAATTGTTGAATACATACTCATAGGATCAAACACCAACATCATAAAAAAAAATGCTATGATGTCATCTTGAATTTATAAATTAATATAAGAAGAGCTCATTATGTTAGGTAATTTTAAGTGGGACTAGAGGGCATATTTTTATCTTTCATCGTATCTTCTATCTCATTTTTGTTGGAGCATGTATACTATTGATAATTATCTTCTTTAACTTTTTCCTTTCAAGCTAGTAGCAGTTTTGGTGGGTTTCTTAGTTTGTCATCATATGTACTGGCACATTTTATGTTAACTTGACTCAAGCTAAAGTAATTTTAGAAGAGGGACCCTTAGTTGCTAAAAATATCCTTACCAGATTGGCTTGTATACAAACCTGTGTTTCATTTTCTTAATTGCTGATTGATGTAGGAGGCCTAGCTCACTACAGTTGATGTCACTCCTGGGCTTGTTCTGAGTGCTATAAGAAAGCAGACTGAGCAAACCATGAGGAGCAAGCCAATAAGCAGCACTCCATCTTGGCTTCTGCATCAAGTCCTGTCTCCAGGTGCTTGAGTTCCTGACCTGACTTCCCTGAGTGGTAGACTGTTATGTAGAACTGTGAACTTAAATAAGCCCTTTCTTCCCAAAGTTGATCTTGGTCATGCTGCTTATCAAGAAGTAGAAAACCTGTGCCATCATTGTATCTGTAAATAGAGATTTACAATGGTGCTTCCATTTCTCATTTGTCTAATCATCTTTTATTCCTTAATTTACTTGATTGATATGCTCAACATAGCACTATAGAGTAGAAGATACAAAAGTCATCTTTGCTCTATTCTGACCAAAGGAAAGGCTTTTAAAGTAAGAGATTGTCTCTTGAGAACTTTATGTGTTTATAGCATTAATGAGGTAACTTCAAGCCATAAATTTCCTGATAAATAGAAAGTGATTTGTTTTTACCAACAATGAAAGTAAACATATTTTTCTCTTTAGATACTCTAATATGTTTAATTATCATAGTATAGTTTCTAATTTTGAGCCATACTTATACATTAAGTCTTCTACCTAGATATGGGAAAGTTCGCTTATATAGTCATTAACAAAATATTATAGAAGGTGACTTATACATCTCTGGAGAGTAGAAAGTACAGATCAAAGTGGTTCTGAGGTAGCTTCTATCTGAAAGTCTCTTTCTTAGATACGTGTAGACACCCACTATCTGATCTACACAAGACCTCCTCTTTGTAACTTTGCAGAGACAGAGCCCTCTGTTGTTTCTTACAAGGTTCTATTCTCAGACAATCAAGGATCTGCCATGTAACATTGCTTAGACTTAATTATTTAAATTAAGACTCTATCACAAAACACACTCCTATTGGAGATTGGAGCTTCAGTAGTTGTGCTTTTAAATTTGAATGATTGTATGGGAGAGAGAACAGATATTACCATTCCAACAGAGCAGAAACAACAAAGAAAGAAAAGGTAACAGTGGCAAACAAGGAAGTCTTCCTCTTTCTAGGGCAACTTGCATCATCCTTTTTCATTCAATATTCTGCACACCAGACCCACTGTCATGGCAATTTCATCTTCACTAACCCCTATTCTCTGGGAAGATTATATAGTCCTGCCCAATGGCTCTCTGCGCTGGTCTTGACCTGAGGAATCAATTTTGCACTTCAAACATGTGATTCTCCCTATTCTTTAAAGACAACTGTACATTTGTAGGCAAATAGCTCTGTGGTCTCAGCCTGTAGATTGTAAGAAGTATGACATCTCCCTTCACTCCTGATTTTTCAGTCCCCCATAGTTCAAACTGCCAGTGCTTCTGCTGATGTAACCCTAAGGGTGTGCCCAGCTCCTACAATGATAGCTGTACTTGAGCTGAACCAATGATCTTCATAACTGCCCAGTAGCAGCCTTAGTGTCCTACTGAGAGCAAGGTTTCTTCTCTTTCTTCACTATGCAGATGTTTACATCATTTGTGCTTATGAGCCCTTTCTTCTACTCACCTCTCATATTTTACAGTAAGCACCCAAGAGCAAACAGATGCTTTCTTCTGGGTTTCAGTAATCTCTTCCTTTTTTCTATCTGATATCTCATCTGACAGTCTTTCATTTCTACATCCTACAGACAGCCTCGCCATCATTGATATTCAAGCCTTTCATCTCTCTTTATTTCAGATTCTTTCCGAAAACTCCTTTAACATTCCTGTCTCTATGAACAATCTCTTCACAGCAATTCCAGCTTTTTCTAGCATTTACCTCAAAAACTCCTAGAGCCGCAGTCTGCTACCCACTCCAAGAGTCATTTCTACATTGCTTAGGTATTTTGTTTTAACAGAACCCTGCATCCTTTGTGCTGAAACCTGGACTAGTGTACTTGGCTACAATAACAAAGCACTACACACTGAGTGGTCCACCTGCCTGAGACTAGGCTGCCACAACCAAGGTACCAGCTGACATACTTTAAAGTGAAACCTCCTTCCTCTTTTGTAGACAGCCACACTCCCTCTTGTTCTGACAGGAAGGAGAGAGCTGAAGAGCAAACTCTCCAGTCGCTCTTCTCCTAAGGACACCAATAAGTCAGATCAGCATCCTACCCTCAGGACCTCACCAACATGTAATGAACTGCTGAGCCTCATCTCAAGATACCATCAGTTTAGGAGTTAGAATTTCAGAATTTCATTTAGCATATGAATCCTAACTCAGTGGTTAAAAACAGTTGATTTTCTTCCAGAAGACTCATGTTAAGTTCCAGGCATCCACATGATCGTTTATAACCATCCATAACTCCAGTTCCAGTGGATCAGATATCCTACTCTGATACTTCCTCAGGCACCAGGCACATATTTGGTATACATCCAAACTTGCACACACATAAAATAATATATATAAATCTATCATAGATGTGGTAAATTGTTGGTGGTGTTAGAGTCTAGTCTCTACTATATCATTTTAAAACTATGAATACTTGGATAAAATATTTGTTTATAATTTCATGTGCTTGCTATATATATCTGGTTATATATTAATTGCTCTTCTTGCCTCATAAACTAATTTGAATGTATCCATTACTTTTTATGTTTTAACTTTTGTCTGAGTATTTGGTAGAATCATTCTGTGAAGTCATTTGTCATTGCTACTGTTTTTCTGAAGTGTTCTTTCTACAACATTATATTTTATTTCAAAATATACCTGTTTAAGCTTTTCTGCCTTACTGGTATTAATTTCAGTAAAATGAATTTTTCAATAAGATGATAATTTATGTAGAAACTTGTTGGAATATCCCCAATGACTGTGAAGCCAAACTGGATTTATCTTTATTTAGAAAAAAGAAGGACTAAAATATGATTAAATTTCTAAGTAAAATTAGTTCTCAAATATGAAGGAGTTTGTATTTTATTCTCTGTTTTTCATTGTGCTAAGTTATTTCTGGCTTTTTGCACGAACTCTCACTTTTCCTTTTGCAGCACTGTCAGCCACTCAGAACGTGATGAGCTTCTGTCCTCTACAGTCCACACTGTTATGTAACTCAATACAATACTCACAGTGGGTATTCAGCCAATGTAAATTACTGCGAAAAGCAATATTGACTCTAGTAGATGCTTAATATTTCATAAGAATCTTCTACCAGCCTATTATCATGCTGTATCACATGCTAATAACAAAAATTGACTTCGGGAAATACAAACTGTAGATCCTTCAATAGAATGGTAGGAGTACAATTTATAAGCTACAAGTAACTCTGAATAATATATTTAGTGAGCAGTCATTGTCAAGATGCACAAATAAAAACAATAATTTGACATTAAAAAGAGTTTCATGCCATTAACTACA
>NW_022196915.1:87469231-87471440 GCF_008632895.1 Mastomys coucha | reverse complement strand
AAAAATGCCAGTGAGAATTCATTTATTAACCATTGGGAATTCAATGTCCAGTGTCTATTTAAAAGAAACTAGATGAGGTGTTTTACTCTCTTGTGTATCTTTGTACTAAAGACTGGCTTTAGCCTCTTCAACTCCATAAGCAAGTGGCACTGGAGCTGTTTACAAGGCAGAATTCCATGGATTTGTTTGGTTTCAAAAATCCCATAAATGGCATGATCATACATTTTAGTGGTTTCTTTGGGTAGATATTGTTCCAAAACTATTGGCATCATCAGTGAACACAAAACAAATTATGGCTGTCAGTCAAGTATTGGTGAGCCACTGATCTGCTCTCAGCAGTGACCACTCTGTCCACCCAGTGGGAGGAGACTGAAAAACACATCCCTTAGTTTCTAGCTTCCATTCATCATAAGCTCCTTGTAATGGAAGACCCAACATGTAGGGTTTTTCACCAAAAATCATCAAAAGTAATTTTACATGGAATCACTTCATGGCAAAGTGTTCATGTGGAAATACTGAAGCATTTGTCTTAATAAAGGAGAGAGTTAATCAGACTATTAATCTAAGTCTTTTTTCCTCATGATGCATTTAAATAGCAACAGGGACGTTGAAATTAATATGCCATTACATTTCTAATTTTAGGTGCATTTTAATGCCCAAGAAAATGACATTCTTAAAGTGATTCAGATTAAGTAAACTTGATTGTGCAAGAAATTACGTTGAGTATGATTCTTAAAAATACTTATCTCAATGTGTTATGCCCCTTGCACTGAATTATTGGGCTATTTGGATCAAGAAACGGAAAGTTCTTTGTGTAGAATTAGCCATCATCTATAGCTATAAAATCACATGTATTAGGGAAATTGGGGTACATCAACATATGGGACAGGGTACACACACCAGGAGAGACACTTTTAGTATTCAGTATTTCATACAAACAGTAAATACCAGAATAGTCATTTATCTAGATTGCTTATGAATAAATGCAATGGGTGTTTGAACAGCATCATATGTTTGCCTATGGATTATGGGAGAGATTAAAAAAAAATGGTTATGTCTCTCTCTTTGTCCAAAACAGTTTATGACTTAGAAAGGTACCTTAACAGTCCCCTTAAGTTAAACCAAATCAAAACAAAAGAAAAAATACCCTAAGCTTTCTTTGTATTTGTGGACTCAGCCTGGGCCAAACAGTCGTCCTAAAAATACCTCACAGTATAGTTGGGTTAGGGTCTAAGGGACATGAATGCCTCTGCATAATGCAGAAACTCTGAATTGGAGGGGATGGAAGACTCAAGATACTTGAGCACTCTAGTTAGAAACCCGAAAATCGCTTTGCTTGCTTCTACTTTTTCCCTGAACACCAGTCTCTGAGTCTCTTGGATTGTGTTTTCTACCACTTATTCTTGTTCTTCTCCAACACCTTTTACTGCCAACCTGTCTCCTTCCTCACCTACCTGCCTTTGTCTATGCAAGCATTGCCCATTGATTCTGCTCCCAAACTAATGCATCTTTACTGTGTCTCACCCTATAGTAAGTATCAACTTTAGGTACCAGAGTGGGAGTTCTGGAAAACTCGCTGAAGCCTTTGCATCTCCAGCTTAAACCAAACTCATTACCTTTTCTGTAATTCCCCTTGTAATCCTGTTGTTTTATCTGCCTGTACATGGGAACTCACTGTATGTCTGACTGATGATGGATATACAATAACAGTTATACAGGTATGTACTCTCTAGCTCCAAGCAATTTTATGTTCTAGTTGATGTGGAAGTCATTAGACTAGTAAGTACCTTATAATATATGAACATCATGAAGGAAATATCTTTTCTTCAAATCCATAATATGATAGGGGGACATCACCATGAAAAAAGGAGATGGAAAAATTGATGGGGAGTCAACTAAGAAGAAGTCACTTAAGTTGGAAAAGATGCAACCAAAGAAAGGATGGTCTCTTAGTTAGGGTTTATCTTCTCGTAAAAAGGTATCAGGACCAAAACCAATTTGACTATGAAGGGGCTTATTTGAGCTTTCACCTTGTACTTCTCATGCATAAAAGACAGGACAGGAACTCGAAGCAGGAACCTAGAGGCAAAAACAGATGCAGAGGCCATGAAAGAGTGCAGCATATTGGTTTTCTCAGCCTGCTTCCTTCCTTCCTTCCTTCCTTCCTTCCTTCCTTCCTTCCTTCCTTCCTTTCTTCCTTTCTTTTTTT